>NC_056743.1:1237490385-1237539412 GCF_019279795.1 Protopterus annectens
TGAGCAGGCATGTGAGAGACAGACAGGGATCGGTGAGCATGCTCTCTTGAGACACGTGCAGAGAGAGAGTGTGAGAGACACCGCGCAAGTGCACAAGAAAAGCAGAGCATGGGCACGAGCAAGACAGAGCATGCATGACAGAGAGTCCGTGTGAGAATAAACAAGAGTGCAAGAGAGAGACAGAGGAGAGAGGGCCTGTGTGAGACAGCACACATGAGAGAGAGTGTGAGAGAGAGAGAGAGAGAGAGAGAGAGACAGACACACACACAATGTGTGAGAGTATGACAGAGAGAGACAGAGAATGTGTGAGTATTAGAGAGAGAGAGAGAATGCAAGTATTAGAGAGAGAGAGAGGCGTGATCATGAGCGAGACAGAGTGAACATGAGAGTGCATGTCAGCATGTGCAGAAGAGATAGCATGCATGATGGAATTATGTGTGTCTGTATGTGAGAGAGAGACATTGAGTGCATGTCTGAGAGAGCGCAAGCGTGTGCCTGAGAGAGAGAGAGAGAGAGAGAGAGAGTGCATGCCTGAGAGAGCAAGCATGTGCCTAAGAGAAAGAACATGTGCCTGAGAGAGCAACAGCACATGCATGAGAGAGAGCACGATAAAGTGTGTGAGAGCAAGTGACTGTGTGTGCGCCTGAGTGAAGAGTGTGCGAGTGTGAACGTGTGCATGTGTGTGAGAGTGCATGTGTGTGCGTGAGAGAGAACACATGGGAGAAATAGCTCGTGCGAGAGAGTGTGAGACAGAGCGTGCAAGTGTGTCTCTGAGTGAATAAGAGTGTTGTAGGAGTATGTGAGAGTGCATGCATGAGAGAGAGAGAGAGAGAGAGAGAGAGAATGCGAGTGCATGCCTAAGAGAGAAAGCAAGTGCATGCCTGAGAGAGAGAAAAGAGAGAGCAAGTGTGTGCTAGAGAGAGAGCGCAAGTGTGTGCTTGAGAGAGAGAGAGAGAGAGAGAGAGAGGACGAGAAATAGTGCGTGAGAAAGTGTGTAAGATAGAGTGCGTGTGAGGGGAGTGCGTGTGAGCAGAGAGTGGTGTGTAAGAGAGAAACAGAGACAGAAAGAGAGAGAAACAATGCATGTGTGTGTGTGTGTGTGTGTGTGTGTGTGTGTGTGTGTGTGAGTGAGTGTACATGTGAGTGAGTGAGTGGCAGAGAGAAATGGTTTTGGCCAAGTCTCAGTTGCTATTCATAAGACTGCAGTAAATGGCACTGGTCTTAAACTAAGATGAGTTAATTCTGGAAAGCCAGTGGTTATAAACCTGCTTTGTAGTTCTACAGTATAAAACTTACTTGCATGTAGCAAATATTGGTCTTAACAAGAAGCAGTAGTGTACATTTATGATAATCTCTTAAGGTCAAGCACCTCTTGACCTTTTCTCTTTGATGCATCTCTTTTAATGAGAGGTTTGTGGTGCAGCTCATGAGACTGTACCCCAGCATTGTATACAAACTGGTGGCAATTGTGGAGGACTTGAGGTCTGTACCACCACACCCTCACATAATTGATATCAAGAGCATGAAGATTATAAACTGTACTTTGGTGTCTCTCAAGAGAAATGACTTGCAGTCTAGAACTGAAGAAATATCAAATGCTGTGTTAAGAGCTGCATATGTTATTACATTTGAAATTGTTCTTTTTGTAATGATGTAGCTGTGTATAACAGAATAACTGTTTTGATACTAATTGCAGCTTATCAAAAGCTACATTACTTCATGTTCGAATGGAACTCTGTGCACTTTAAGCAGCTTCACCTAAATGAGAGAAAACTCCTGCTCTGTTATGAATACATTAAAGACGTTCTAAACAAGGACCACTGCTTTCTTTTGCTGTTTAAATTTGGAAAAATCTCTACTTTGCTAAGAAAGCTGAACTAGTATTGTACTTCTCTTTCTTTTGGATAACATCGCCAACTATCTACATAAAATATTTATTTTATTCTTTCCTGTGCAATCATTTAATGGCTGGTTTATTTAATTTGTAGCTTCTAATATTTACCTGATTTTCTATTATATTATTAAACTACAAAATATTGTGGCTGGTCTTTTATTTACTATTTTATAAGACTAAATGTCACAACAGTAGCATGACTGTCAGTATCCATACCTTGCTTGGCTATAATCTGCTTATAGTTCTTGGCTCTTTGGAAGACTGTACATGGAGACCACTGTATTAGTTTTGTCTGGTTACTGGCACTATACACTATGAAAGAAGAATGAGAGTGCTAGCACAGGGGAGGTTATCAGATGCTCCTCCTGTAAAATATTTGTGTGCATGTGTGCGTCTGTATGTGTATGTGTGTGCGCTTGTGGAGGACAAAGGTTCCCACTTTGCTCAATTATGTCTCACTTCAAAACATTGTTGTTTAAAAAAAAAAAAAATTTGAAGGAAGTATTGGCTTACATTGCTACCCTGAATCACGAAAGAAGTCATTGTTCCCCTAAACTTAACAAGTGCAACCAAACACCATTCACCTTTTTTAAGAATAGCCTTAGTAAAATCATATAAATCACATAAAAAATTATTTAGAGTCCTGCAAAACGTGAGTGTTACAGTTAATGAATGGTCTTAAATTTTTCTCCATAAAAACAGACACTGCTTCAGTACACCACTTTTGTCCTGCCACTATGGGACTCATCCTATTGAGACCAGCGGATTACGTATTATTACTTTTGGGAAGTCCTGTATAACTGGTATTTTAGGATGTTCATATAAAACAAATAGCCCTTAGTGTATTTATTTCTTAACATATTCCTCGGCTCAGTTTTCAGTGCATCAACCATCTTTAATGTGTCAAACATTCTAACCCTTTCAATGGGCATTGAATTAGATAGATTTTATGCATCTGATGAAGCAGTTGTAATACTGCAAAAGTGATTATGCCTTTGCCCATTTCCTGAATAAACTGTTGCTGGTTTTACGATAGCCTGATGTTGCTTCATCTTACTTCTGCTTGTTGGAATAATTTATACTATCACTTAGGATGTGCAATATGGTAAATTGACCGCTTCAGTGCGAGAATATGATTCATACTATCACTTAGATGTGTATGGTACCACCGCCAGTGCCGAATATGATTCATACTATCACTTAGATGTGTATGGTACCACCGCTAGTGCCAAATATAATTAATACTATCACTTAGATGTGTACGGTACCACAGTCAGTGCTGAATGTAATTCATACTACTATCATTTAGATGTATATGGTACCACCACCAGTGCTGAATATAATTCATACTACTATCACTTAGATGTGTATGGTACCACCGCCAGTGCCGAATATAATTCATACTACTAACACTTAGGATGTTTACGGTACCATCACTAGTGCTGAATACCAGAAACAAATGGCTTTACCAAAGGGAAACACAGGATTCCTGTACTGTTCAGAATGTGAACTTGTAACCATATGTCTGAAGTACGATGGTGATAACATTCACAGTTAGTAATTATGAACTGTCTGAAGGACAAGGACTCCTATTACATGGCGCCATGGTGGTCATTTCCGTTTAGACTACACCCCATGACTATGAAAAGTATATATGAAAAAACTGTGGGAACTGTAAAAATGAAATTCCTTGTTCAATGCTTCTTTTAGTGACTATGGACTGAAAAAGCACATGTATTAAATGCATAGGATGCCTCATGTTCCAAAATACACTGCTGTAACCTTTCTTGCACCCATGGGACTGACTGCCAGCACTATGGCAGCAACTCTAACATTAACTCTGCAGAATGATTCATAAATTTTTTTTCTCTCAATCCTGTAAAAACACATTCCAAGTGTGCCAGAGATCATCTGAGTGAACTGACCACTCAAAGGGCTGCATCAGTTTTAAGGAATGGCTCCCAGTCAATATTGAATAAAAGTCATCTTATTTGACAGTTAATGGCCTAATAGACAAATACAAATGTCTGAATTGCACAACTTTAACTTGCTGTAAATTGCTTAATATAATTACATTGAAGCAATGGTGACTTCTAATGAAATCTTTGAAATTGAGAGGATGTCTGAGGAATGGAGAAAAAGTGTTTTGGTACCAATTTTTAAGAATAAGGGTGATGTGCAGAGCTGTAGTAACTACAGAGGGATTAAACTGACCAGTCACAGCATGAAGTTATGGGAATGAGTAGTGGAAGCCAGGTTAAGAAGGGAGGTGATTAGTGATCAGCAGTATGGTTTCATGCCAGGAAAGAGCACTACAGATGTGATGTTTGCTCTGAGAGTATTGATGGAGAAGTATAGAGAAGGTCAGAAGGAGTTGCATTGTGTCTTGTGGATTTAGAGGAAAGCATATGAAAGTGCCTAGGGTACCTAGAGGAGTTGTGGTGCATTGTATGAGGAAGTTGGGAGTGTTAGAGAAGTATGTAAGAGTGGCACAGGATATGTAATGGCGGGTAGTGTGGACAGCAGTGAGGTCTGTGGTGGGAGTGACAAATGCATTTAAGGTGGAGGTGGGATTACATCAAGGATCAGTTCTGAGCCCTTTCTTATTTGCAATAGTGATGGACAGGTTGACAGACGAGATCAGACAGGAGTCCCCGTGAACTATGATGTTTGCAGATGACATTGATCTGTAGTGAGAGTAGGGAACATGTGGAGAGGTGGAGATATGCTCTAGAGAGAAGAGAAATGAAGGTCAGCAGGACTAAGACAGAATATAGGTGTGTGAATGACAGGGAGGATAGAGGAATGGTGAGGATGCAGGGAGTAGAAGTGGCGAAGGTGGATGAGTTTAAGTACTTGGGATCAACAGTTCAGAGTAATGGTGTGTGTGAAAGAGAGGTGAAGAAGAGAGTACAGGCAGGATAGATTGGGCAGAGAAGAGTGTCAGGAGTGATTTGTGACAGATGAGTAAGAGTGAAAGGGAAGGTCCACAAGAGGGTAGTGAGACCAGCTATGTTATATGGGTTGGAGACAGTGGCATTGACAAAAAGGCAGGAGTCAGAGCTTCACGTGGCAGAGTTGAAGATATTAATATTTGCACTGGGTTTGAAGAGGATGGACAGGATTAGGAATAAGTATATTAGAGGGTCAGCCCAGGCTGGAAGGTTTGGAGACAAAGCCACAGAGGCAAGATTACATTGGTTTGTACATGTGCTGAGGAGGGATGCAGAGTATATTGGGAAAAAGATGCTAAGGATGAAGCTGCCAGGTAACAGGAAAAGAGGAAGGCCTATGATAAGGTTTATGGATGTGGTTAGAGTGGACATGCAGGTGGTTGATGTGACACAGCAAGATGCAGAGGACAGGAAGAAATGGAAACAGTTGATCTGCTGTGGCAACCCTTAACGGGAGCAGCCGAAAGAAGAAGACAGAGAGACCATTAAAAAATAAAGTACGGCACTGAAGTTGTAAAAATGCATTTGCATACTGCAAAGGACTATTTGGAAAAAATCCAAATTACTCTGAGTACATAGACAGGAAAGGAAATAACTGAATGCTTAAATTGGGAAAAATGGGGAGCAATGATGGGACAAGTTTAAAAAAATCAGCTTCTACATTAAAGCAAACAGGATTATGTCCAATCCAAAGAGAGACACTGGAAAGAACCAAAACAAGGGCTTTTATATAGCAATAAAATTAATTGCAATTAAAGATGGAGTGGGCAAAGCTAATAGAACTGCGGCTAGCCCAAGTCATGGTCAGAGCAGACAGAATGATCTCTGCTGGATGAAATGTGCAGTTCTAGCAAAGTGCAACCTAAACTACACCTGCTTCTGGTGACTAAACAAAGGAACTTCTGCTGATAAACACAGGGAAAAAAAGACAAGTCAACAACTTTATGAAACTGTAACAAAACAGACAAGTAGTTTAACAAAGTTTGTAAATGGTTACAACACTGCGCTACTAGACATAGAACATCTGACACTTTGTCCAATTACAAAATGTAGAGAAAGAAACAGATGAAATAAAGTTAACAAATTCACACACAAAAGGCTAGCTCAAAGAGAGCAAAAAAAGATTACTGGGCCAGTTTTTCCTCATGAACAAATGGACACAACCTGCCTAAAATAAAATGAGTGGGGGTTGGTTGAAATAATATTTTTGTAATGAAACAAAAGTACTAATATTCAGGCAAACACAACTACAGCTATGACTATCTGGCAGGTCTGAATATTAAAACCAGTGCTTAAATAACTCAGAGCTCTAGTGACCACAATGGAAATTATTTAAACTGCTGCCTTTTTTACCTGAAGCACAACATTAACATGCTATGTTACAGGCAGTGTCAACAGATGTATATGTAGAATATGTCAAAATGTCCCAAGGTATATATTTTATTAGATATGTGCAAATTCTATAACTGTTCTTTCCAGAAATAATGCAGCTGTGTAGAGCAGACTGGCACTGTTTACATACTTACTGTTTTCTATCAAAAGTTGCATCACTTCAGGCTGGAATGGAACTCTTGTACGGTGTAAGCAGCTTGACTTAAACAGAACATCCTGTTTTATTGCAAAATGTTAACATCTAAAGAATGCTCTACCAGGACTGTTGCTCTCTTCCCGTTTACTTAGCCTACTGTTTGGATTAGAGACCACTCTAAACTGGGAACAACGCAGAACTACTACTGCTGAACTTTATATTATGAATTATGAAACTGTTGAGCACTGACAAACCTGGAAGCAGCAATGTACTTTTTCACAGACTGTAGAGCACAGAAAATACACCCAAAGTTCCTGAAGTCAGGAAGCTCGCACTCTATAACCTGCCTATACACAGTCTTCAGGTACAGCATGTTTTAGTGACTTCATGGTAGTTAAAACTTCAGTATTCTCTACAAAATAAAAGAAATAAAACTAATTAACTGTAGTTACGGTTACTCTGGTGCCAATTCTCAAATTAAACTTTTTTCTTCAGTTCTCCGTGAACTCAATTGCACTATTTTACCTGATTTTTAAAGGGTTTCAGTTATTCAATAATAATTCTATTTATTAATTTACAGGAGTAAGAACACAGCAATTACTTGACTGTTGGCATCTACCCTTACGGATCAGAGAAGGTTTCGATGTAAGATACTACAATTTAATACATTAGCTACTGTACACGTCCAATGAAAATACTGGGACATTGGTTCCAGTTTGGTGTGGCTGATAGTAATGAGCACAATGAAAACAGAAAATGGGTTCTGACAATGGAAAGATACTGACAACATCTCCTGAGACTGAGCAAGCGAGGGGGAGTGAGAGACCAAGTGAGGGGGGTGTGAGAAAGCAAGCAAGGGGGTGTGACAGTGTGTATGAGAGAGTGAAAGTGAGTGTGCGTGAGAGTGTGGGCAAGTGTGCATGAGAGATCAAGTGTGTGCAACAGAGCATACTCGATACAGCATGCGCAAGACAGCGAGCGAGGTAGCAAGACAGTGCATGCGACAGAACTCATGCATGAGACAGCACGGGAGAGCACACCCATGAGAGACCTAGTAAGAGACTGTGCTCATGGGAGAGACAGAGAGCAAGCAAGAGAGCTCATGCATGAGACAGAGCACTTGGATGAGAGCGGCATGAGTGTGCATGAGGAAGAGGGAACATGCATAATAGGGCACACACATGAAGTGTGCGCTCATGAAAGTGCACGTGCGAGAGAGGGATTGCACATGAGTGCACGAGACAGTGACTGAATATGAGAGTGCAGGCATGAAAAAGCACACAGGTGAAAGAGTGCATGCATGAGAGGGAGGGTGCAAGAAAGAGTGAGCATGAGAGAGAGCGGGAGCACATGAGAGAGACAGACATGCGCATGAGCAAGACAGAGAGCAGGCGAGCGAGTGCACATGAGAGTTTGAGTGACAGAGAATGAGAGAGAGAGCTGGCATGAGTGTATGTGAGAGACAGCATGCATGAGAGTGTTAGAGAGTGAATGGGTGTGAGAGCACACGTGTGAAAGAGTGCACAAGTGAAAGAGTGCATACACGAGAGGGAGCGAGTGGGCATGCGAGAAAGAGGGGAGTGAGCAGGCACGCGAGAGAGAGTGAGAGAGAGAAGGAGCACGCAGGCACATGAGAGAGAGAGGGAGCGAGCAGGCACATATGAGAGAGAGGGGGGGCGTGAGCAGGCACACGAGAGAGGGGGGAGAGCAGGCACACGAGAGAGAAGGAGCGAGCAGGCACACGAGAGAGAAGGAGCGAGCAGGCACACGAGAGAGAAGGAGCGAGCAGGCACACTAGAGAGACAGGGAATGAGCAGGCACACTAGAGAGAGAGTAAAGCAGGCACACGAGAGAGCAAGAGCAAGTGAGCAGGCACACGAGAGAGCGAGAGAGACAGGGAGTGAGCGAGTGTGCAGTCTTGAGACAGAGTGTGAGCGCATGAGAGAGATGGAGCACATGAGCAAGAGAGCAGGCATGAGTGTATGCGAGAGAGAGCGCACATGAGAGAGAGAGAGAGAGAGAGAAACTGACAGCACACACAAGAGAGTGCATGCATGAGAAAGGGAGTGTGTGTGTGAGAGAGAGAGAGAAGGATGGAGTGAGTGGGCACATGACAGATACAGGGAGCGAGCGGGCACTTGACAGTGACAGAGAATGAGTATGCGCACAACAGAGTGCTATAGCAAATGCATGGAAGAGCATGCGGGAGCAAGCAAGACAGTGAGTGGGCTAGGGCACATGAGACAGGGTGTGGGCTGTAGCATGCGACAGACAGGGAGTGGGCAGGGATGCAAGAGAATCAAACAGTGGGTGGGTGCGCATGAGAGAAACACGCATGCTCCATCTCTTGTTCTGTCTCATGCATGCACTCTCTGTCTCACATGTGCTTTCTCTCACAAGACTGCTCTCGCATAGACTCTTTCACTGGTGTGCTCACACTCGTTCATTCACTGTCACAGCACAAGCGTGAATGAGTGCACACATGAAAGAGCGCATGCTCAAGAGAGGGAGCGTGACAGACTGGGAGTGAGCAGGCATGTGAGAGACAGACAGGGATCGAGTGAGCATGCTCTCTTGAGACACCGTGCAAGAGAGAGTGTGAGAGAGACCGTGCAAGTGCACAAGAAAAGCAGAGCATGGGCACGAGCAAGACAGAACATGCATGACAGAGAGTCTGTGTGAGAATACACAAGAGTGCAGTAGAGAGGGCCTGTGTGAGAGACAGCACACATGAGAGAGAGTGTGTGAGAGAGAGTGTGAGAGAGACACACACAGAGAATGTGTGAGAGTATGATAGAGAGAGAGAGACAGAGAATGTATGAGTATTATAGAGAGAGAATGTGCAAGTATTTAGAGAGAGAGAGAGAGAGAGAGAGCGCGCGTGATCATAAGCGAGACTGAGTGAACATGAGAGTGCATGTCAGCATGTGCAGAAGAGATAGCATGCATGATGGAATTATGTGTGTCTGTGTGTGAGAGAGAGAGACATTGAGTACATGTCAGAGAGCACAAGCGTGTGCCTGAGAGAGAGAGAGAGAGAGAGAGAGAGAGAGAGTGTGCATGCCTGACAGAGCAAGCATGTGCCTAAGAGAAAGAACATGTGCCTGAGAGAGCAACAGCACATGCATGAGAGAGAGCATGATAAAGTGTGTGAGAGCAAGCGACTGTGTGTGCGCCTGAGTGAAGAGTGTGCGAGTGTGAACGTGTGCATGTGTGTGAGAGTGCATGTGTGTGCGTGAGAGAGAACACATGGGAGAAATAGCTCGTGTGAGAGAGTGTGAGACAGAGCGACAGAGCGTGCAAGTGTGTCTCTGAGTGAATAAGAGTGTTGTAGGAGTATGTGAGAGTGCATGCATGAGAGAGAGAGAGAGAGAGAGAGAGAGAATGCGAGTGCATGCCTAAGACAGAGAAAGCAAGTGCATGCCTGAGAGAGAGAGAGCGCAAGTGTGTGCTAGAGAGAGAGCGCAAGTGTGTGCTTGAGAGAGAGAGAGAGAGAGAGAGCACGAGAAATAGTGCGTGAGAAAGTGTGTAAGATAGAGAGTGCGTGTGAGCGGGAGTGCGTGTGAGCAAGAGTGCGTGTGTAAGAGAGAAACAGAGACAGAAAGAGAGAGAAACAATGCATGTGTGTGTGTGTGTGTGTGTGTGTGTGTGTGTGTGTGTGAGTGAGTGTACATGTGAGTGAGTGAGTGGCAGAGAGAAATGGTTTTGGCCAAGTCTCAGTTGCTATTCATAAGACTGCAGTAAATGGCACTGGTCTTAAACTAAGATGAGTTAATTCTGGAAAGCCAGTGGTTATAAACCTGCTTTGTAGTTCTACAGTATAAAACTTACTTGCATGTAGCAAATATTGGTCTTAACAAGAAGCAGTGATGTACATTTATGATAATCTCAAGGTCAAGCACCTCAGCCTTTTCTGATGCATCTCTTTTAATGAGAGGTTTGTGGTGCAGCTCATGAGACTGTACCCCAGCATTGTATACAAACTGGTGGCAATTGTGGAGGACTTGGGGTCTGTACCACCACACCCTCACATAATTGATATCAAGAGCATGAAGATTATAAACTGTACTTTGGTGTCTCTCAAGAGAAATGACTTGCAGTCTAGAACTGAAGAAATATCAAATGCTGTGTTAAGAGCTGCATATGTTATTACATTTGAAATTGTTCTTTTTGTAATGATGTAGCTGTGTATAACAGAATAACTGTTTTGATACTAATTGCAGCTTATCAAAAGCTACATTACTTCATGTTGAATGGAACTCTGTGCACTTTAAGCAGCTTCACTAAATGAGAGAAAACTCCTGCTCTGTTATGAATACATTAAAGACGTTCTAAACAAGGACCACTGCTTTCTTTTGCTGTTTAAATTTGGAAAAATCTCTACTTTGCTAAGAAAGCTGAACTAGTATTGTACTTCTCTTTCTTTTGGATAACATCGCCAACTATCTACATAAAATATTTATTTTATTCTTTCCTGTGCAATCATTTAATGGCTGGTTTATTTAATTTGTAGCTTCTAATATTTACCTGATTTTCTATTATATTATTAAACTACAAAATATTGAGGCAGGTCTTTTATTTACTATATCATAAGAGTAAATGTCACAACAGTAGCATGACTGTCAGTATCCATACCTTGCTTGGCTGCCAATCTGCTTATAGTTCTTGGCTCTTTGGAAGACTGTACATGGAGACCACTGTATTAGTTTTGGTTCAAGCACTGGCACTATACACTATGAAAGAAGAATGAGAGTGCTAGCACAGGGAGGTTATCAGATGCTCCTCCTGTAAAATGTTTACAATATTGCATGTGTGCGTCTGTATGTGTATGTGTGTGCGCTTGTGGAGGACAAAGGTTCCCACTTTGCTCAATTATGTCTCACTTCAAAACATTGTTGTTTATGTGAAGAGTGCCTGGTTAAAGCTAGTGCCAAATGCTTTTAATAACTAATTGCTGCCAATCTCTTTCATGATGAAGAGGAAGGGATTGCTACTATGATGATCTAATCCCTTGAACACGAAAAGACAGGAGGCAGACAAAATTGCATGCATCGGCTATCAAAGTAGGAAGGAATGAAAGGCATGTTGGCATTTTATTTCAAACAGTTGGTGCCTTTATTCCAAACATTTTTAGTAATTCTTGTTTTTTCATCATGTGAATCCACGGTGGTGGTGCTGAGGTAGCATTGTCGCCTCACAGCAAGACATTGTCCCGTTCGATTCTCAGCTAGAATGTCTACTGTGGAGACATGCGTGGATGGGCATACCTTCATTGAAGGTTGTGCATTAGGGCCAGCAACTCGGCACGCAAAAATCAACTGCCAATCATTAGCAGACCGGAGTTCCGCTGTGGCGACCCCTAACCGGGAAAGTTTTTCATCATGTGTGGTTGCATTTGTTACTGTGAGAACAGATGATGCGTGAACCTCCAGATATGGAGAAAAGTACGGTTAAAAAATCTTACCCAAACAGTAGATGTCCTTCTTTTCACTTTTGCAGTATTCATCTAAAGGGATCTGCAAGGACAGTCCAATATCAAACAGTATACCAAAGCCTTTAAGTCTTAGAGGCACCATGCTCCCCATGCAAAGAGTAGGGTGTAAAGGTGATGTATGGATACAACTACTCAGAACTAAAAAGCCCAGGGACAGAAAACCTTCAAGGACAAAGGAAAATATGTGCATCCTGGATAAAAGGAAGAGGCACTTGGCCAGGTGGGCAACAGAAATATGGGGAAGAGTTAGGACAGAGGGGTGGGAAGGAGGAACTGAATACTGCAACAGTGAAGGGAGGACATCGACTGACTGTAAGATTTTACACATCTTTCCATGTCATTGTTGCAGTATTCTTCACCGAAAGGAGAATACAAAAGCGTATGCTCCATCTCTCGCTCTGTCTCATGCATGCACTCTCTGTCTCACATGTGTGCTTTCTCTCACAAGACTGCTCTAGCATAGACTCTTTCACTGGTATGCTCACACTCGTTCATTTCATTCACTGTCACAGCACAAGCATGAATGAGTGCACACATGAAAGAGCGCATGCTCAAGAGAGGGAGCGTGAGACACTGGGAGTGAGCAGGCATGTGAGAGACAGACAGGGATCGAGCGAGCATGCTCTCCTGAGACACTGTGCGAGAGAGAGAGTGAGAGAGACCGCGCAAGTGCACAAGAAAAGCAGAGCATGGGCACGAGCAAGACAGAGCATGCATGACAGAGAGTCCGTGTGAGAATAAACAAGAGTGCAAGAGAGAGACAGAGGAGAGAGGGCCTGAGTGTATGTGAGAGACAGCACACATGAGAGAGAGTGTGAGAGAGAGAGAGAGAGAGAGAGAGAGAGACAGACACACACACAATGTGTGAGAGTATGACAGAGAGAGACAGAGAATGTGAGTATTAGAGAGAGAGAGAGAGAGAATGTGCAAGTATTAGAGAGAGAGAGAGAGCGTGATCATGAGCGAGACAGAGTGAACATGAGAGTGCATGTCAGCATGTGCAGAAGAGATAGCATGCATGATGGAATTATGTGTGTCTGTATGTGAGAGAGAGACATTGAGTGCATGTCTGAGAGAGCGCAAGCGTGTGCCTGAGAGAGAGAGAGAGAGAGTGCATGCCTGAGAGAGCAAGCATGTGCCTAAGAGAAAGAACATGTGCCTGAGAGAGCAACAGCACATGCATGAGAGAGAGCACGATAAAGTGTGTGAGAGCAAGTGACTGTGTGTGCGCCTGAGTGAAGAGTGTGCGAGTGTGAACGTGTGCATGTGTGTGAGAGTGCATGTGTGTGCATGTGTGTGCGTGAGAGAGAACACATGGGAGAAATAGCTCGTGCGAGAGAGTGTGAGACAGAGCGTGCAAGTGTGTCTCTGAGTGAATAAGAGTGTTGTAGGAGTATGTGAGAGTGCATGCATGAGAGAGAGCGTGTGCCAGAGAGAGAGAGAGAGAGAGAGAATGCGAGTGCATGCCTGAGAGAGAGAGGGTGAGTGCATGCCTGAGAGAGAGAGAGAGAGAGAACGAGAGAGAGAGAGCACAAGTGTGTGCTTGAGAGAGAGAGAGAGAGAGAGAGCGCGCGCGCGAGTGTGTTCCTGAGAGAGAAACAGCATGTGAGAGAGAGAGAGAGAGAGAGCATGAGAAATAGTGCGTGAGAAAGTGTGTAAGATAGAGAGAGACAGTGCGTGTGAGCGACAGTGCGAGAGTGTGTGTGAGCAAGAGTGCGTGTGTAAGAGAGAAACAGAGACCAATAGTGCATATGTGAGAAAGAGAGAGAAACAATGCGTGTGCGTGCGTGTGTGTGTGTGTGTGTGTGTGTGTGTGTGTGTGTGTGTGTGTGTGTGTGTGTGTGACTGTACATGTGAGTAAGCGAGTGGCAGAGAGAAATGGTTTTGGCCAAGTCTCAGCTGCTATTCATAAGGCTGCAGTAAATGGCACTGGTCTTTAAACTAAGATGAGTTAATTCTGGAAAGCCAGTGGTTATAAACCTGCTTTGTAGTTATACAGTATAAAACTTACTTGCATGTAGCAAATATTGGTCTTAACAAGAAGCAGTAGTGCACATTTATGATAATCTCTTAAGGTCAGGCATCTCTTGACCTTTTCTCTTTGATGCATCTCTTTTAATGAGATGTTTGTGGTGCAGCTCATGAGACTGTACCCCAGCATTGTATACAAACTGGTGGCAATTGTGGAGGACTTGAGGTCTGTACCACCACACCCTCACATAATTGATATCAAGAGCATGGAGATTATAAACTGTACTTTGGTGTCTCTCAAGAGAAATGACTTGCAGTCTAGAACTGAAGAAATATCAAATGCTGTGTTAAGAGCTGCATATGTTATTACATTTGAAATTGTTCTTTTTAGTAATGATGTAGCTGTGTATAACAGAATAACTGCTTTGATACTAATTGCAGCTTATCAAAATCTACATTACTTCATGTTTGAATGGAACTCTGCGCACTTTAAGCAGCTTCACCTAAATGAGAGAAAAATCCTGCTCTGTTATGAATACATTAAAGTTGTTCTAAACAAGGACCACTGCTTTCTTTTGCTGTTTAAATTTGGAAAAATCTCTACTTTGCTAAGAAAGCTGAACTAGTATTGTACTTCTCTTTCTTTTGGATAACATCGCCAACTATCTACATAAAATATTTATTTTATTATTTCCTGTGCAATCATTTAATGGCTGGTTTATTTAATTTGTAGCTTCTAATATTTACCTGATTTTCTATTATATTATTAAACTACAAAATATTGTGGCTGGTCTTTTATTTATTATTTTATAAGACTAAATGTCACAACAGTAGCATGACTGTTAGTATCCATACCTTGCTTGGCTATAATCTGCTTATAGTTCTTGGCTCTTTGGAAGACTGTACATGAAGACCACTGTATTAGTTTTGTCTGGTTACTGGCACTATACACTATGAAAGAAGAATGAGGGTGCTAGCACAGGGGAGGTTATCAGATGATCCTCCTGTAAAATATTTGTGTGCATGTGTATGTGTGCGTCTGCATGTGTATGTGTGTGTGCGAGCCTGTGGAGGACAAAGGTTCCCACTTTGCTCAATTATGTCTAACTTCAAAACATTGTTGTTTATGTGAAGAGTGCCTGGTTAAAGCTAGTGCCAAATGCTTTTAATAACCAATTGCTGTCAGTCTCTTTCATGATGAAGAGGAAGGGATTGCTACTATGATGATCTAATCCCTTGAACACGAAAAGACAGGAGGCAGACAAAATTGCATGCATCAGCTATCAAAGTAGGAAGGAATGAAAGGCATGTTGGCATTTTATTTCAAACAGTCGGTACCTTTATTCCAAACATTTTTAGTAATTCTTGTTTTTTCATCATGTGAATCCACGGTGGTGGTGCTGCGGTAGCATTGTCGCCTCACAGCAAGACATTGTCCCGTTCGATTCTCAGCTAGAGCGTCTACTGTGGAGACATGAGTGGATGGGCATACCTTCATTGAAGGTTGTGCATTAGGGCCGGAAACTCAGCACATAAAAATCAACTGCCAATCATTAGTAGACCGGAGTTCCACTGTGGTGACCCGTAACCGGGAAAAGCAGAAAGACACAACAACTTGTTTTTTTCATCATGTGTAGTTTTGCATTTGTTACTGTGAGAACAGATGATGACGTGAACCTCACAGATATGGAGAAAAGTACAGTTGTGTAAAATCTTACCCAAACAGTAGATGTCCTTCTTTTCACTTTTGCAGTATTCATCTAAGGGATCTCCTGCCAAGGACAGTCCAATATCCAAACAGTATACCAAAGCCTTTAAGTCTTATAGGCACCATGCTCCCCCCATGCAAAGAGTAGGGTGTAAAGGTGATGTATGGATACAACTACTCAGAACTAAAAAAGCCCCAGGGGGAACAGAAAACCTTCAAGGACAAAGGAAAATATGTGCATCCTGAATGAAAAAAGGAAGAGGCACCCCTTGGCCAGGTGGGCAACAGAAATACAGGGCAAGAGTTAGGACAGAGGGGGTAGGAAGGAGGAACTGAATACTGCAACAGTGAAGAGGAGGACATTGACTGTTACTGTAAGATTTTACACAACTGTATTGTGTCTTTCCATGTCATTGTTGCAGTATTCTTCACCGAAAGGAGAATACAAAAGCTTAAGAAGCAGCCTGGGAGGAGGAAGGCACAGAACAGCCCTCTACAAAATCCATGCAGGATAGTTATGGCAATGCCTGCCCTGGCCCTGGAAATAGCATCCAACTTGTAAGGTGTGAACACAGGACCAAGTAGCAGCCTCAAGAATAAAAATTAGTATTGAAACCCTTGAAAAAAGCCATGGGGGAGGGGCTAATAGAATGCACCTTTACAGTCTAGGAAAGACATTTGCCATGTAACAAAAGGAATGGCCTTGGAGATCTAGGATGAGATGGTTTGCAATGTCCTGGGATAAAAAGAAACAAAAACTGTTTATATTTCTGAATACCTTCAGTTTTATCTAAATAATACCGGACCTGCCTATGCAAATCCTGGGTGTGAAGAACCTTCTCACTGGCAGACTGTGGAGAAGGAAAAAAGGAAGGGAAACGAACAGACTGATTAAGGAATAACTCATTGACCACCTTTGGCATAAGAGGAGGATTTGTATGAAGAGACTGAACAAGGCAATCAAGGACAGAACCTAATGGGTACAGGGAGAGATGCCAACATGGGAACAGTCTGAAGCCTGCATCTGAGGAAAATATGATGCTGGGAAGGCATCAGGACTGATTTCATGAAGTTTATGGTAACTCCCAGACTGTGTAAAAGGACAAATAGTAAACTGAAGATTTTGCAGCAGATTGCTGGGAGAAAGAGCAGATTTTCTAGGTTTGGAAAATCCATATCCCCTGAAGCCTGCAAAAAGCAATCACAGGAATGATGCATTTGGTGAAAACCCTTGGGACAGCAGAAAGACCAAAGCGCAAACAGAAAACTGAAAATGCAAGGAAGAAACAGGGAAACATAAGAATTTCCAGAGCTAAAGGCGCATGAGGATGTGAATATAGGAATTCTTGCACTCTAGAGAACCATGAAGGCCTGGGGAAGAAGAAACAAAGTCTGAAAGAATAATATTCAAAAGAAGGAAACTTGAGATGAGTGTTGAGCAGAGAAAGATTTAGAACTGGTCTTCACATCCCTTCTTAGAAGCCCAAAACATTCTGGAGTAAAACCTTTCTCCACCTGGGTGGGTGGAATAAGCTTAACCATTCCTTGATTCAAAAGGGACTGCAAAACCATTGGAAAATGAGAAAGTTGTTCTTGAAGAGGCTGAGGAATGACTGAAAAGGAGGAAGGGATTTCCAAACCATGAAATATCCCTAACTGATAAAATTGGGAAAACTGAAGAATCTGATGTGATCCAATGCCAAATTGGAAAAAATAAGGAGACCTCTCCAAGGGGAAGGGAAGGCAAAATGTCAAACTGTACCAGGCTTATCTTGAAAAGAAGGATTCTGGGAGGAAGGAGTCTTAGTAACAGGAGGGACACGCCTAGAACCCTTCTTACCCTGGTGGGGGGTCTGTCTACAAACAAAACCAGAGTTGGAAGGGTAGCTCCTCTGAAACTTGGGAATAGGGGAAACAAAAATATGCTTCAGTTCCTGCAAGGCCTTACCCTTATCTTGGAGGGTATTAAACAAGTCAGCAGTAGCAGCATCCCCAAAACACTTTTGTTATCCAGAAGAGCATCCAAAAGTTTGGCCTTGATGTCATCAGGCAAAACATGAAGATGTAGCCAGGAATATCACCTCTTCACTGAATCAAAGGCAGCAGCCCTGAAGAGGCATCAACTACACCACAGCTGCATTTTATTAAGTGATGGGCAACTTGAGAAGTGAAGCCAACATGGAAAGAGCACAAGTCTTCCCCTCAGAATCAGGAAGGTCAGAAACCACCTTAGAAAGCAAGGATAGGAGGGAAAAAACATACCTAGTGATAAGAGTCTGGTAAGTTAATAGTCCTGAAGGACAAGGTGGCAAGAAATATAAAAATGTCTTGCCAAACTGTTCCATGGCTGTCTATCCCCATCAGAAAGCAGGAGCTTAGTTAATGGCAGCAATTTAGAGGGTTTGCCAGAAGAGATGGATACCACTGAAGGGCACTTGTACAGAAACATGCAGTCCTCGGGCACCTTGTAAAACCTATTAGGTTTCTTTGATGCACGAGGCAAACAGTCAGTTATAGAGGCTGCAGAAAAGGTATACAAAGGGCAACCAGAACAGGAAGGACAGCGGAGGATATATGGGAAACTCCATCTGTAGGAGCTCACAGCACCTCTTCCAAGTGTCAAAGACCTGAGAACAATCTCACTTGAAATAGTCCACCATGGGGGCAAAAGTGTTCAGACAAAGGACAACTCTTCCAATGAGAAATCTGGACTGAATGAATCTTCTTCCAAACCACAGTCCAGAAGGGAAGGACTTTGTGAATAATAGGCCAGCGATTCCTCCCCAGAATCCAAGTCCTCAGAGGAGTCCTCCTCCCTAGGCCTTTTAAAAGGAGTGGAAGACCAGGGGGAAGCAGGGACAGACATCCCTTGAGGAGGCTTCAAAGCCATTAAAGCATTAAGCAAACCCTGGGGAAAATCATGCCATTCATGATGGGGATCCTTAACAGGGGAAATATGCATGGTTTTCTGCTTCCTTTTCTGTGGGGCATCCACCCGAAAAACCCTCGGAGGTTCAGGCTCCTGATGAGGCACCGTGATGGTGTTAGGGACTTTGTCCCTTACCAAAATCAGATGAATCAGTCCCTCAGGGAGTATCAGCAGAAGATCCTCCTCAACATCAGATGCAGACATTGGAAAAGCCTCAAAGGACATGCAAGAATTTGGATCTGTGCTGGCCTCTGATGGGTCATGGCACAGTAATCCGAAGCAAGCACCAGATGGGTCTTCAGAGCTTTCATTAGCCCCTAGAGAGATGTCTGGGGGATGCTAGACAGCAACCGAATCAGGCATAACCTTTTGGTCTTCTAGGCAGATGGCAGAATTCCATCATAGCACCCCGAGCCAACAGCTTAAGTCATTGATTCTCGAGATACATGGACAAGGAGGATCAGTGAATATGGAGGGCTTTGGGCACACATACCTGGCAGCTGGAACATGTGTATGGTCATAGGAAGCACCCAAGCAAAAAAAAAAAAAAAAGAAGAAAAAAAGACACTGTCTTTATGGGGAATCTGCCTACCACATTGACATTTTCCCTTTCCAGATGACAAACACAATTCCATATAAAAACAGAAAATGAAGAACCCCCAATGGAGCACTTATCTTAAAAAAGCTCAGTAACAAGCACAGCAAAAGGGTGTTCTGACAGACATTTGACAATGGTGTTTGGACTGGCAGCAAAGAAGTTTATTGCTTGCATTTTTGTGTCACCTTTATGTCCTACGCTTTATGCAGGGAACATATGTGTGATGTATGGCACCTACAAGACCTAAAGGCTTTGGTATAATGGCCAGATAGGCTAACCTTGGCAGGAGATCCCTTAGGTGAAGGATGTGGCAACAATGATATGGAAGGACATCTGTCTTTCTGTGGCAACATAGATTTATGGGTAATAACTAGGCGTGTGGTCCAAGAGACCATTGAGCAGCGCAGTGCAATTTTCTCAAAGTCCTGTCTGGCTAATAACTTGCTCTTGGTAACAGGACAGGCAACTTGAAGAATGAGGGAATCAAACCATCTACCACAGGAAGCTGCCTATTAGCAACTCCGTCCTGCTGATCACAGCATAAATAGCAATCTCTCCTCGATTTTCTCTGGAGGGAAGAACAATTAGTTGTTGGATTCAAGTCTAGATTTAGCATAAGTGACTCTTCTTAAAAAAACAGGGCACAGAGGTTTATTTTAAGTTTATACCAGGTGAATGAATATGTGCTGATCTGTTGTCTGAAATGAGTTCTGCAGAAGATGGTGCAATACTAGACAGTATCTAGGCAGGGGAACCTGGAATAAGATCTAGCCCGAGGTAGGTACACACTGCCGCTAAGAATTTAACAAACCTCGTCGAGCTGCTGAGAGACCAAAGAAAAAGCAGTAAATTGAACATGAAACTGTTCTATACTGAAGATTAAGAACTTTCTACAATACACATCTCTCATGTCTTATGCAGAGTATGAACCTTGGGCAACCAGATAAAGCAATTTATTTTGCCTTGGCGTCCTGAACATTTCTATCAAAAAACACTAGATCAGCACTTCTGCATCAGTACCACATTGGTCTATACTGATCATCATTTTTTCAGGACCACAAAAAAAGCGTAATTAGAATACTGCCTTTTAGACCAACACCCACTGTATTGCTCTGGAACTCGGAAGTATGCAGTGTAAAGCTCTGTGGAGGTGATTTGCAGACTAGGTGCTACAGATGTCCGATTAAACTCTACAGTCTACCCCTGAAGAACTATGTGTAGCAACTATTTGCTTGACATTAACAACTTTCATTGGGTGAAATAGTTTAGGAGAGGAGAGCTAAGAAAAGGAAGTTACTCCGATCTTTTTTTGTTTGCCTGGTACATTTCCCAAGATGGCCTACACTGCATTTCCCAAGATGGCCTACACTGCATTTCCCAAGATGGCTAAAACTGCATTTCCCAAGATGGCCAAAACTGCCTCGTCATGCTTAATTGCTGTGGTTTACAGTTTAAGAACCACCTTAACTGAGGGCACTGGGACATGAGGCATTCCTTCACAGAATATATTATTTCCACATTTTTTCTTGATATTAGAAAGTATGTTTTCCATTGTTTGTCCAAATAATGTTTTGCCATTCAGGCAGGCACTCCGCATCAGCATGCATATCCTTTAGCCATGCAGCCCTAAACCACGCATGCCAGATGCATCTCTCAACAGTAGCCACATAAGATTAATTGCAATCACTTTAGCTGCAGATGTTATTAACTTTGGTGGTGTTATCCTTTTGACTCTGGAAGCTCCTAGCAAATCCTGAAACCCACTGTAACACAAAGTTGTGGCAATGGACATTCTGCACCAAATAATTTATGGTCTTCACACAGCCTTCAACAATGTAAAATTATTTTTAACAGATTAACAAAGTCATTTCAGTTGGTGGCATGTAGAATCCATCCACTGGCATAAGGGTTTGCTTCTGAGAAGTGATTTCATAATAGTCTGGGAGGAGTTTATACAGAGTAGGCCAGTCTTTCTGATGCTGTTCAGCTTTGGGTGACAAAATACCTTCAGAATCTCAGCTATAAAACTTTATTATTTAACTAGTTTTCCTAAAGAGATATTTTCACAGGAGATCAAGAAGTTACGAGCTGTAACATCAGTGTCCATATTCGCTAACTAGGTACTTTACTTCAGCCATACAACAATACTTTTCGGTCTCAGAAAGACAAGGAAAATAACCTTTCTTTTCTTTGAGAAAGTACAGATGGAGGCTCTTTTGTTAATATGAGAGAGTGATGCAAGTTCTGACATTTCTTAGCAACCTTCATCACTGTGGTATGCATAAGCAGATAACAGTAGTTCAAGCACATGCATCCAAGTGAATACTGTCCAACAAACCTACAGTAATCCAGCCTTGGTACAGGGTCTGGTAACGGATTCCTTACTGATACTGTCGGACTAGCAGCAATGTTTAAGATGATTAGTTTGTAACGATTTTATAAACTTTCTGCTTCTGATACACCATATATGTGTATGAAGATTACTCTTTCAAGAACAATTCTCCTCTGTAACAAACTAGTAATGGTTTAGCATGTTGGCCTGACAAGACCCCCTGTTGCCATCATCAGTGTAGAGCACCTCTGACATTTTTTTTTATCCCAGGTTAAGAAATTTCCACATGTATCTAACTATTTGAATAGTTATACATGGTCATTAAATTAAGCTAAAAATAAACAGTAATAGAGGAAAAACTTACTTACATACACTTACTAACTAGAATGTAGGCAATAAACAGCCAATTACTTGCATCTAAATGGAAAGCAGAGATGGGTGACTGAAGGGGCACAAGAACAGATAGTGGACTAAGGTGGCATCAGATGTAGATACTGCACATACAAGTCTACATTCAGAGGAGATCTGACACCACCTTACAGAGGTGGGGGATGTATGACCATAGAAAAAAAGGCATCTTGATGACGACCAATGTGGTCTAGTACAATCCCAACTTATTTTACTGCTTCAAAATTTTTCAAACGTCGGTCATAATTAAAATGAGAACGCAGAAGCAGCACGTTACATTTTGTGAGAACCAGAGACAGGCCAATACTAACCGTAGTAGGATCTTCCATGGGTTTGGACATTTCGGCAAAGTTGACAATCATATAACCTCTGCATGCCCTCCACAGGAGCCGTTCAAAAGCATTCACTTTCCAGGGATGGATCACACCAGCGACAAAACTGAGAAAAAAAAAATCATATAATAATTAAAATGTTTTTGCCCTGTAGTTCCTATATAAGCCGAAAGACAACAAGTTCCTAAGGGCCATTCGAACATACAATAGCCATCTACACTGGTTTTCAACCAGCATAATTATGATAGAAGAAAGCTATTTTAAAGTGCTGCATTTACTTTCCAACAGCCCAGATGATGAACGCTATAAAATTCTATATAATATAAAACCTGGAATAGAGAAAGTACAGTTTTGTACCTACCATAAATGTAGATGTCCGATAGGTATGCATCTTCAGTCCTTACATATGGGTTGTCCTGCCTCAGGCAGCCCTTCGGTCGTCCGGATTCCAAAGTCTGGGTCCGGCATCGGCTGATGTCACCCTTTTCCCGACGTCAGAGCGCCTGGGGTATAAAAGTGTCAGCCGACGCCATCTTCCTCAGTTTTTCTTGCCCCAGATGGCAGGTGCCCTCTAAGGAAGGCTAAATTTGGAGAAATGCAAAATATTCCAAACATGCACAATAATATAAAACAAATACACCATAATAGATAACCCCAGCTAGCTATAAGAGGGATAAGTACCCAAGAAATACCACAGAGGGGAAGGAGGGAGGGTAAACCTGACTGCAGATGCATACCTATCGGACATCTATATTTATGGTAGGTACAAAACTGTACTATGTCCTTCAAGGATGCATCTGCAGTCCTTACATATGGGCAGAATACCATAGCCAAGCTGGGGGTGGTAGGATCTAAGAAAATGATGGTGTAGCTAAAATTCCCCGCAGGACTGCCGTAGCAAAACCTGCTCTGGATCTGGAATACAAGGGTAAATTGTAATGCTTGGAAAATGTATGCACGGAGCTCCATGTAGCAGCTTCTAAAATATCCTTGGTAGCCACCCCTCTTAAAAAGGCTGTGGAGGTGGCTGTGGCTCTGGTGGAATGAGGTCTGATGTTAGCTGGCACAGTTTTTCCATGATAAGAGTAGCAGAATCGAATACAATTTCCTATCCATTTTGAAATTGTCTGTTTGGAAATTGCTTTTCCTTGAATGCCTGCAGCATATGCTACCAACAGCTGGTCAGTTTTTCTGAAAGTCTTAGTTCTGCCCAAGTAGTAGCGTAACTGTCTGTGAATGTCCAGGGTATGCAGAAGTTTCTCTCCCTTGTTTTGTGGATTTGGAAAGAAGGTAGGCAGGTGAATAGCTTGGTTCAATGAGACCCTGGATACCACCTTTGGCATGAATGAAGGATTGGTTCTCAAGGAGACTCTGTCCTGATGAAAAATAAGAAATGGTTGTACTGCCATGAGTGCCTGCAATTCAGATACTCTTCTTGCTGAGGTTATGGCCAGAAGGAAGGCAGTCTTCCAAGACAGGAACTGTAACTCTGAAGATGCTGCTGGTTCAAAGGGAGGTAGAGTCAACTTTTCCAGCATGAAGTTAAGGTCCCATGTAGGCACTGGTGGTTTTCTTGGAGGATTGATGTTTTTAATTCCTTAGAAACTGCCTTAGGAGAGGATGAGAGAAGACAGGTGGATCAGTATTGTATTCTGCTGAAATTGCTGAAGCATGAATTTTTATGGAAGAGTAAGAAAGGCCATTGTGCAGCATTTCTGCCAAGTATTCCAGGATATGTGCCATGCTCATCACTGTGGCATCTAGGCCCTTTGCGGTGCTCCAATTGTGGAATCTTTTCCATTTTGCTGAATATGCCTTTCTCGTGGAAGGTCTGCGAGCTTCCATGATGATATCCCTTCACTCTCTTGGATAGCTTTTCCTGGTGAAGAGTCAAGGTATTCTCCAGGCTGTCAGCTGCAGGGTTTTCAGGCTGGAGTGCAGAGTTTTGTAATTGTGCTGTGTCAGAAAGAGTGACCATTGTGGTAGAGGCCATAGTTTCGTGTGCGACAGGCTCCGTAACAGTGGGTACCAGTGCTGCCTTGGCCAGTCCGGGGCTATTAGAATCACTTTTGGCTGCTCTGTCCTGATTTTCAGTAAGACCTTGGTCATTAGTGGAAGTGGTGGAAATGCATACACTGTTACAGTATTCCAGCTGAAAGAGAGGGCGTCCACTTTCCATGCTTGTGGGTGGTATGTCCTTGAGCAGAATTTCTTCAGCTGATGATTGTGGTGGGAGGCAAAAAGATCTATGTCCGGCCTCCCCCATGCTTGTGTTATCTGAAGGAAGATGTCTGGGTGCAGGATCCATTCGTGTGGATCCATGGTATTTCTGCTTAGGCTCTCCGCCAGCATATTGTCTTTTCCTGGCACAAACTGGGATTGCAGCTCTATATTGAGTTTTAGGGAAAGTTCCCAAAGATTCATTGCTAGTCTGCAAAGAGGGTAGGAATGGGTACCTCCTTGCTTGTTTATGTGCCACATAACTGTGGTATTGTCTGTCCTTATTAGCAGGTGGCCTTGATGTAGAAAGTGCTTGAAGGCCTCGATTGCATGTATCACTGCCAGCATTTCCTTTTGGTTTATGTGCATGCGCAATTCTTTCTGAGACCATAGTCCTTGGATGCATCTGTCCTCCATATGTGCTCCCCATCCATGGTCTGAAGCATCCGAGGTAATGGTTTGGCTGGTTACTGGTTTGCTGAAAGGCAGACCCCTGTTTGACTGGCTTGCTTGGGCCCACCACAGGAATTCCTTTTGAAGGCATGGAATGAGTGGTATCAAAGCTTCTAGGCTGTGATTGTGCTAAGACCATAAACTCCTTCGGTACCATTGTAGTTTTCTCATATGCAGCCTTGCTTGTGGAATCAGAAGAATGCACGATGCCATGTAACCCAGGGCCTGCAGGATTTTCCTTGCAGTCATCTGAGTTTGTTTTGTCAGATTTTTGAAGTAATCCGGTAGTTGTCTTTGTTTTTCTTCTGTGAGAAAAGCCATTTGGGTGGTTGTATCTAGTTCCGCACGCAGAAAAGTTATTCTTTGGGATGGCACAAGTCTTGACTTGTGAATGTTGACTGTGTATCCCAAGGCCTGCAGTAGGCGGATGGCATAATTCAAATGTTTTTCCAAAGTTTGTTGGCTGTCCGCTTGTATAAGGCAGTCGTCCAGATACGGGTATATTTGAATCCCCTGAAGTCTGCAGTGTGCAATTACTGATGCCAGGCATTTTGTGAATACTCTGGGCACAGTAGATAAGCCAAAGGGCAATGCTGAGAATTGATAATGCTCTGAACCTGCAAGAAATCTGAGGTGTCTTCTGCAACTTTGTCTGATAGGGACATGCAGGTATGCCTCCTTGAGGTCTAGAGTTACCAGCCAAGACCCCTTGCCCAGCATGGGAAGGAGTTGCTGTAGGGTCAGCATTTTGAATTTTGAGATAAGTATTCAGTGCGGACAAATCGAGAATAGGTCTCCATTGTTTTTCTTTTGTTGGGACAAGGAATATTCTGGAATAAAATCCTTGGCCTTGTTCTGCGAGAGGAACCTTTTCTATAGCTTTCATTTGCAATAGGTTGGCAATTTGTTTTAAAGCCTCTGCCCTTTGATTTGGTGGCAGGTTTGGCATTCCCTTTCTTTCTGGTAATGTATGGAAATGGAACCTGTATCCTTTGTCTATTATTTGCAGTGTCCATTTGTCCCTTGTAATACTGTGCCAATTTCTTGAGAATAAAGACAACTTTCCACCCAAAGGTGCTTCTAATTGAGCCCTGGTCGGCAGGGTCAAGGTGAAGTCATTCAGTCTGTCCTTGTGCAGCAGTTGTTGGTCCTGCACTACCTCTCTGGTTAGGAGGCTGCCATTGACATCCTCTGTAGGAGCCTCTAGCTTGCCCTCTACCTCTGGCACGCCTGTTCTTCCCTCTTTGAAATCTCTTCTGGAAAGGACCAATTCTTAGAAGGCCAATTTCTGCTGAATCTTGGTGGTTGTACCTGGAGGAAATCTTTGACTGTTTGTACAGATTTAGCCTTTTCCTCAAATTTCTTTAAGACCTCCTGAGCAGTGGAGCCAAATAACTTTTGCTTTTCCAGTGGAGCATCCAGAAGCTTAGCCTTAACATGATCTGGCAGAGATTGTTCCTTCAGCCAAGCATGTCTACGTATGACTGCACCTGTCATTGCTGACCTACATGAAGCTTCCAATGCATCATAACCACACTGCAAGAAATGGTTGCTAACCTGTTGTGAGTTATGTACCAGATCCTGAAGTGATGTACGATCTAGGGGTTCAGGAGAAGATAGTTTTTTCTGCAATTCATCTAACAAATACTCTTGGTACTGTATCATATGAAATTGACAATTTAAAGCCCTCATAGACAGAGTGGAAGAAGTATACACTTTTTTACCCCATCTCTCTAAAGCCCTGGACTCCCTTTCAGAGGGGAGTGGATTTTTAGTAGTGGCAGCTGCAACCCCTTTAGGACCCTGGGAAATAGTTTCTGGGTCAGCAGAGTGGGCCTTGTAAAGGAAATGATGCGACTCCGGGACCCTGTAGTACCTATCGGGTTTAACAGGAGCCGGAGGAAGGGTGTCAGGGGCAGTGCTAGACTCAGAATACACATCATCAATGACACTTAAAACAGGAGGAATAGCCAAAGGTCTATGCTGAGGTAAATGAAGAAAAGTCCTTAATCTCTTCCTGGAATCTGAGAATTCCTGGCCCTGCCATTGGAAATGCTCTCTCATGGAGTGAAGGGTCTCCCAAAAGGACAGCTCTTCAGGAGGGGAGGCAGAGGGAATAGATTCCTCTGCATCAGAATCCTCGTAGGCCGTGAAGGCCTCCTCCTGGTAGTCTGATAGAGCAGAGCCATCAGAAGCCTCATCAGAGGACTGAGGATCAGTGGACTCAACCCTGGGCCTTTTGTCTAGTGGGGGTTGAGAGCCCCTGTCCGGATGAGGCTGAGAGCCCCTAATTAAGGAAATAAGGTCCTCAGCCAAACTTAGTATCTGTGAACCTGTGGTGGATCCCTGAGAAATAGTCTTGGGAGGCAGAGATTTTTGTTGCTTAGCAGCTTTAGCCCTAGTGAATGCTTTTATGGACATGGATGCAGGGGGCCTGGCTGCTCCACATGCTGGAGTAGTTTTGTTTAGGGGAATGGTGTCGGTAGTTTCCTGAACACCGGTTTCCGAGGGTAAATCTATAACCGACTCAGAAGAGGCCTCCGGGGCCGAGGCTGTCGGTTGTACGGTTTCTACGGTCGGAAGTACCAAGGACTCGGTTTTATCTGACATCGGCTGAGGCAAGAAAGAGTCCCCAATGGGGTACTTAGCTTTTTGAAATCTTCGGTAGCTGAAGTTACAGGAGCTGGCCGACCGGCACTTGCGAACTGCTTCTGCTTCGGGCACCACGTGGCAAGAAAGACAGAGGAAGATGGCGTCGGCTGACACTTTTATACCCCAGGCGCTCTGACGTCGGGGAAAGGGCGACATCAGCCGACGCCGGACCCAGACTTTGGAATCCGGCTGACCGAAGGGCTGCCTGAGGCAGGACAACCCATATGTAAGGACTGCAGATGCATCCTTGAAGGACATCCTCTGCACTTACTGCCCACATCTTTTCATTTACTTGCAGCATCTCATTCAGCAAAGCTGACATCAGAAGTATTAACTATGCCATTCTCATGTAGCATAGCTGGGCTAGGGCAAGACAGTCAACTGCCCCGGGTGCAAGATGTTGGGGGGTAGGGCAAGATTAGCTGATCCTGACTGCTCTTCAATGCATACAAGCTTTTTAAAGGCACTATTGCATTTGTGGTCAAACCTGAGTGGTGTGTGTGTGTGTGTGTGTGTGTGTGTGTGTGTGTGTGTGTGTGTGTGTGTGTGTGTGTGTGTCAAACTGCGGCAAACTGCTTTCTACATTGTTTGCTGCAGTTTATTGGTAAAATATTATTTTTCTTTCTTTTTTGATTAAAATTCAGTGGTATAGTGCTCTGTGTGTTTAACTGTCTGTAGCAATTGCAAGCAGTAGCTACAACTGAAAACATGCTTTTTTCATTTTTGAAAGTAAAATCTGAGCTCTGCAGTGTTCTGTAAACAGTCTAAACTGTGTCTGCAGTTCAAAGGAAAATATATATTTTTAAACTAAGGAAGGAGGGTTGGGACAAGGCACAGAAATGGGACTCTACTGGCTCCTGCATTATAGGAGTCTCATGTACATGACAGACTCTCTTTCTTTTGCTCTCATTTTGAAAAGCTGGGGCAGGAGGGAGGAGGTTATGTACCTGGTCACCTGATTGGTGTGCTAGTGCAATCAGCATACGTTTTTTTGATCTTTCGTTGAAGAGCTGGGGTGGAAGGTAGGGGGCATGTATCTGGCTACATTACCAGTACAAAGAATGGACCAGTTTTGCTTTTTAATTTTGCTCTTCACTTAAAGAGCAAAGAGGGTGGGATGCTCATTTGTCAGAGTGGCAAAGGGCATTGAATGAGCTAGCTGTGCTTCATTACTTTATTCTAAATGGGAGACACAAGAATGACAGCTACTTAGACCCCCTACATCACCCTCCCAACACCTTGTCTTGATGGATTAAAGCTTGGAGATAATCACAGATTGGCATAGATCCCTGTTGTAAGATCAGGCATTTACAATTCCGCAGACGATGAAAGACAGGAAGCAGGACTTCTATAACTGCATCCCACAAGTGACAGTGTGTGTGGATAAAATACAGACAAAAAGAGTGGCTAACAGGATGACAGCCCTTCATTGCCCAGCAGAATGAGAATCTTCTTCTTCTTCTTTCGGCTTTTCCCGGTTAGGGGTCGCCACAGCGGATCACCTGTCCGCTCATGACTGGCAGTGGAGTTTTACAGTGTCGAGTTGCCAGCCCGGCACCCAACCTTCCACAGAAGGCACACACTCATGCCTAGGGCCAATTTAGAGTGTCCAATCCACCTACAGCATGTCTTTGGGATGTGGGAGGAAACCAGAGCACCCGGAGGAAACCCACACGACCACAGGGAGGACATGCAGAATCCGCACAGAAGGCACCCCAGCCGAGGATCAAACTGGAGAACCTCTTGCTGCGAGGCAGCAATGCTAACCGCTGCACTGCCGTGGCCACCCTTTAATGATACAAATTAAATTGCGTGTGTGTGTGTGTGTGTGCGCAAGATACATGTCCCTGTATCCATGAAGTACCTTGTTTTGCTCTACCATAATATATGGATTAATTTTTATCACAGGGAAGATGAACCCTGCAAAAATGTATCTGACAGGTATGGGGTAAAACATCAGTGGGAGGCGAGGGGTAAGGCATGTTGTTAGGTTAAGAGTCTGAAGTGTATAACCCAAATAAACACAATAAATAATTTTAAAATGAAAACTTTGAGATTGCCATTAAGCACAGAATGGCCATAAATACATGAAGATGATCAGATCATACCTGAGATGCACATCCAGGTGTGAAGCTTGCCTTGGATCCAGCAATGGATCAGTCTCTGTACCCCGGCGATGCAGAACAGGAGTATGCATGGTCTGCTGAAACAAAGACATCAATCAGTTATACTCAACCAACAAGACACGGTTAGACATAAAAGGGGTGAGGTGCACCAACACAATGGGTTCATAGGGTTGGGATTATATGGGAGAATAGAGACTGGTGAAACAGTTTCCAGAAATACAGCATTATCTGAGGGTCATTTGCTTTTACAGAGCTTTCTCTGATGGAATTCAATGGAGCCATTCACATTTAGTAAAGACTTAAGAATGAAAATATAAATACAAAAACAAATTTTCACAAATGCAGTATGCTTGGAAGCAATTCCATCATATTGTACTATTTTCCCTGCCATTACCTAATTCTAGAAATTAAAGTGCCCTATTAAATTCAAACAGGTAAACTAAAACAACCCCCCCCCAGTAGACACCTGCCACTATGAAACATGCATCTATTCTTAGCAAAACCCAAATTCAGTGCAAGAAAAGAATCCAACCACAAGTATGTTACCATAAAAACTCTACTGACATGCTACATAACAGGGTTTGGATATGCAGCTGCATTATAGTCCAATGGGGACCTGTTTACTAAGTCGGTAGCACTTCTGCTACAAATGGCCTCATCAGATCTACTACAAACATATACAAAATGTGAAGTAAATATGGAACCGTCAGAAATAGGGTAGATGGATGGAGCAGCTTCTCATACCTGCCTCTTGACATTCTCTGATTTTGGGGATAAACTTGCTTTTCTGCCTGGTGTACAGGGAATAACCGTTTACCATAAATGTTCTGGTGTCCACAGTTGATAATGTTTTATCCTTCTGCCACAACTTGGTCAGCAGCAGCTCTTAATGCTGCAATGCTGCATCTTTACTACTTTAAGTCTTGGCTTCTCTCTCATGGTAAGAAATTGTGGGAGATCCATACAGTTATACAAAAGGGGGGGCACACATTGTAAGTGGGGTGGAAGACTGGGCAAATGATGAAAGTGGCTTTGATAGGGAAATCTCAGACTGTTAACTGTTCATACAAGACAAAGGGGCAAGGATGCAGTAGGGAATAACAGTCTACATTAGTCGCAACACACATTTTAAGGTAGGTCAGGGCTGGGAAGAGAAACCTGATACAATATTACAAGTTTGCAGCCTAAAACCTTATAGTCTGTTGAAAGTCTGCAGCCTAGCAATTAGACTAGAGGCGAGAAAACGACAAGACCTGGTAGTTACATGTAACAGAACATGTGGCACAGTCCAAGACAGCAAGAACACGCAAAATATCAGCTAAGGTAATGACATAAGAAAAAGACTTCTCCCTGAACAAATAGGTCATGTTACCATTTATAAAATGATGGTAGAACAAACAAAACCGTGAAAATGAAGACAAAATTAGAGATGTTTGTTATACTTATAAAGCTCACAGTTCTGATTAGTACAGCCACCAAGGCAAGAAAAGCATCTGCATCTCCACATAAGATACTGACAGATATTACTAAAAGGACAGCACAGATAATTGGTCATTACAGGTTTCTTGTATGGCCTATAATAGAATACCGTGTATTCTTCTGTATTATCTAAATAAATATTACGTGCTATACACAAGTACAAATTTGCAGTTTTAAAGATAGACAGAAAAATTAAATACAGTACTATTTAACTGTTTAATTGCGGTGGTGGTGCTGTGGCAGCATCGTCGCCTCACATTTAGATGTTGCCCGTTCAATTCTCAGAGCGTCTTCTGTGTGGTGATATGTGTAAATGGGCGTTCCTTCATTGAAGGTTGTGCGTTAGGCCCGGCAAGCCAGCACGTAAAAATCTACTGCCAATCATTAGCGGACTGGACTTCCACTGTGGCGACCCCCAACCGGGAAAAGCCGAAAGACAAACAACAACTATTTAACTGTTTAACTTAATTTTGCCTGACTGAAATATTTTTTTGCCTGACTGTATTATTTTATATATTTTCTGGCATTGCTTTCTGTTCTTATCCATCCTGAAACTGGTTTTTCCCCTCCCTCCCCCACCTTATTCTTGTGATGGTGTTATAGTTGGTGGCTTTGCAGTCGCCCACCCCCACTTTCTTTCTCCTTGCACTTTACTAAAAAAAAAATAATAATAATTGCACTTTATTCATCTGCTTTTACTGTATTTGTGTTTCTTCCTACTTTATTACCTTATTATGCTTTTGCCTCTTCTTAAAAGTACTCAATTGTATTTATTCTGCTTGGTAGTAGCCTGATTAAATTTTAACAGTTATTCTAAGCCTGTTGGTTTAAGCACTTTGGGCTTCAGACCATTTGTTTTACATTAAGAATGTTGTGGTCTGTACTGTTGTGGCAGGACAGGTAACTTACATCCTTCTAAGTTGGGAATTGCTGAATGAAGGCTCAGTATCTGTTATTCTAAAAGTGTATTGGTTCTGGTTTAAGCACTTGGGCTTCAGGCCAGTTATTTTACATTAAGAAGGTTTGTGGTCTGCACTCTTGTGGGAGGAGAGGCTAGATTCTGCCCTTCTGAGCTGGGAATTTCTGGCTGAAGGCTTACTGTGCCTGCTTATTTGAATTGCTTCTTTCTGAAATTTGTGTGCCTTGTTTGTTGTAGCATAGACTATATTCAGGCCTGCTGAATCTAGCTTTGTTTGTATAACTTGAGCACTAATCCAGGCCATCTTTTTTTGGAGATGGTTCCCCTGCCCGCTAGTGGCAGGAGTGTGCAGTTAGAACTTGTCTGATTGAAGACTAGTGGAACAAGGCTTAGCTTTGAGATTTTTTACTGGTTAATTGGGTAATTTGCTTAAATCAGTTTGCTTGTTTTTTATTTTATAAAAAATTGCACTTTATTTGTCTGATTTTACTGTAATTGTGTTTCTTCCTACTTTATTTTGCTTTTGCTGCCTGTTCTTAAAAGTAATTAATTGCATTTATTCTGCTGCATTTATTACTGCTCGTTAGTAGCCCAATTGAATAGTAACTGTTATTCTAAGCCTTTGGTTTAAACACTTGGGCTTCAGAACAGTTGTTTTACATTAAGAAGGTGTGTGGTCTTCAATGTTGTGGCAGAACAGGTAGCTTACATCCTTCAAAGTTGAGAGTTGCCGATTGAAGGCTTAGTGTCCGTTATTCTAATATTAGTTCTGGTTTAAGCACTTGGGCTTAGGGCCAGTTATTTTACAATAAGAAGGTGTGGTCTGCACTCTTGTGGGAGGAGAGGCTAGATTCTGTCCTTCTGAGCTGAGAGCGTCTGGTTAAAAGGCTTACTGTGCCTGCTTATTTGAACTGTTTCTTTCTGAAATTGGTATGCCTTGTTTGCTGTAGCACAAGACTAGATTCAGGCCTGCTGAATATAGCTTGTACAACGTATTTGTATAACGTGAGCACTAACCCAGGCCATATTTTTCTGGAGAAGTTTCCCCTGCACCCTAGTGGCAGGAGTGTGCAGTTAGAACAAAGACTTCTGGAACGGGGCTCAGTTTTTAACTTTTTATTGGTTAATTTGTTTAAATCAGTTTGCTCATTTGCTACTGTTATATGAAAAAAATACACTTTATGCATCATCGCTTAGCTAGGGTTAAAATATACCTGGCACCATAAAGTCTGCTCTTCAAATTTTCCCTTAGAACTAGCCAGGTTTTTAGTTTTAGCACAGAAATCTGTTTTTTTTATCTCAGCACTTGTTCAGAACTCATTGTAAGCACTAAATAATTTACAAATTACTACAGCACCCAACTTTCTTCACTTGTCTATAGGAAAACAGTTTTTAGTACTTAATAAATAAGCACCTATGCAGGCATGTCTATGGGTCAGCTCCCAGTGTTTTCTCCTGTCTGCCTGATGAATGTGGGCATCCTGGGGCAATGCAGCAATTGCCTCATGTACACAGACAACCCTCTCCTCCTACCACCCCACACTACAACCTGTGAGAGATGCACTTGTATAGTCAAACTGGAAGCAAAGCTCTCTTCACCCAAGACTGGACTAGACAGTCAAGAGAAGAGGGTAAACACTTGCAACACACCACACTCATCACATAGTCCCTCAAAACCTACACCACCAAAACACAAACACAAAACACACATCTACATTCATGGAGGCTCTCAATAAAAAACTGCCCAAGCAACAGAGACCTCCAAAGCTGAAACGCAAGCAACCTCCACCCCCCAACACAACCCAAATGACACACAGCCCACCAACTCAGTGTGCCACCCAACCACAGCCCATAAGGCATAACAACGTGCCCACCACTCTAGTCATAGGTGACTCTATAGTCAGGCACACTGATGTTCCACTCACCAAGCTAAACAAGGAGAAAGTTACTGTCAGCTACCTGTCGGGTGCCAGGATCCACCACATAACGCATGCTCTCAGGTCACTCCACAACAAGTACAAATATGACTCTGTCATTGTCCAAGTTGGTGTGAATGACCCGAGACATACCTCCCTGGACTACATGAAAAGAGACATGGAGGAGCTCTCTGATCTTGCAGCCCATGCAGGTATGACCCTAGCCCCAAGTAGCATCCTGCCATCACCCAGAATGATATCACAGTACAAGGGACAAAATGATAGACTTCAACAATTGGCTAAGCTTCTGGTGTCATTCTAAAGGGATCCAGTATCTGTCTGCCTGGGATGACATGATCAACAGACCATGATACTTTGCCAGAGATGGCCTGCACCTGTCGCCCTTGGGATTCCAGATACTGGCTAAGGCTCTTGTCACCCCTATAGTGCTTTTTTTAGGCAAGGTTCAAATGACAAATTCACCACTGTAACAGGTACAAGCAAGCAAGATCGGAGGGTAATGCTACTCAATACTAGAAGTCTAAACCTCAAAATGCACTCATTCGTGGCACTCCTTAAAATGGAGAACAATGACATCTGTGCAGTGACAGAGACATGGTTCAAGGCTCCAGAGAGCACCCCTGCATTGCCAGGCTACAATTCATACCACAGCTTTCGGCCACCTAACCTGGACCGAAACACTAAAGGTGGAGGAGTGTCCATATTCATTAAGGATATCCACACCTCCAGGCTAGTTGCTCAGCATAATGCATCCGAGATTATCCAAGTGCAACTAACTCTGGACAAGACTGCAATCCAAATTGTAGCTTGTTACATATCCCCCACCATGCCTCAGGATTCCCACTCCTCATTTCTTGACACACTGGAAAATATTAGGGTACAATCCAACACCCTAATAATGGGCAATTTCAACTACCCCACCATTAACTGAGAAAACTACTCCTGTACCAACTCTTTTGCTCAACGTTTTTTTGGAATTCATAAATTCCAATGCCTTGGATCAACTTATCCACACCTCCACCAGGGGCAGCAATATCCTAGACCTAGCAATTACCAACATGGGCGACCAGTGTTCAACACCAGAGGTCAATTCCTTGGTCAGATCCGACCACATGCTAATCACACTAGACATCCACATCCCGCCCCACTCCCCCATTAGGGAAACCACCATAAAACATTTCTCCAAAGCCAACTTCACGCTTTTTAAGACAGAAGTGGGAAAACTTCATGACACCCATCCAGATGGACAACAGAGGTATGACTGCTGAATCCTACACAAATGCACTTACACGAGTGCATGGATTTTGCGATCCCTAACTGAACCAAGATGGAATCCTCCAAGAAAAGGAAGCCAATCTGGTGGTCCCCTACCATAAACAAACTCTACAACTGAAGAAAGAAACTTAAAAAAAAAAAAAAGGTAAAATCTCATGATTGGAGGAACTCCCTGGTCAGCCTCAGTAAGAAGCAGAGATCCCTCATAAAATCCTCCAAAGCTAGTTACGAAAACAAAATCGCCACCGTTTCTAAAGACAGTCACAAAGCATTCTATAGCTATGTCAAGAATCTCAATGGCAACACTTGGATCTGCTCGGAGTTACAGCACAATGGCACTAAATATACAGAACCAACTGATACTGCCAACATCCTGGCAGATAGGTCCAGTGCTGACTTTACCCCCCTCTCACCCCCTAAAGGGCCCATCTCTATACCGGAAGAATGCAAAGTTCCTGTAATCACGGCTGCACAGGTAAAAAACACACTCTCCAAAGCCAAGAACACAGCATCCATGGAACCCGACAACATCCCAGGCTGCGTTCTACACGTACTACAGAATGAACTGACACCCCACCCAAGTACCATCTTCAATCATAGCCTCACCTCAGGCTTTATGCCCACTGAATGGTGCTCAGTAACGGTTATCCCACTCCACAAAGGGGGATCCACCACAGACCCCGGGAACTACCACCCCATTAGCCTGATGAGCCTGGTCTGCAAGGTCATGGAACGTATCATCATGGAACTTATAAACAAAGACATTCATAACCTCCAAACTCTGGATCCCACCCAGTTTGGGTTTGTAAAAGGCAGATCATGTCTCCTAAACCTGACAGACTTCTTTGAAGCAGTCATCAAAGCCGTAGATGAGGGTAAGGTGGTTCACACAGACTATCTAGATCTTACCAAGGCTTTCAACACCATCCCCCACTCTGGAATTATAGATAAACTCAAACTAGGTATAAATCCCTATGACACAAGATGGGTTACCAACTGGCTCACAGAACCAACACTATGAAAGTAGCAAACTCCAAATACGACTTCAGCCCAGTGACAAGTGGAGTACCACAGGGTTCAGTCCTGGGTCCTCTCCTGTTTGGTATCTACTTCTCTGAAGTACAGGCTAACACAGAAGGTCTTTGGTTAATGAAGTTTGCAGATGACTGCAAACTAGGAGCCATAAATAAAAACTCCTAATGATGTGGACATCCTACAAAAGGGCCTCACTGAGACAGATGCCTGGTGTCAAAGCCATGGCCTCAAGCTCAACGCCAAAAAGTGCATGGTCATCCCTTTTGGTAAAAACTCTGTACCCATGAACTACCAAATAGGCGGTAGTCTACTTAACACAAAGTGTGATAAGAAACCTTGGGACACAGGTGGACAGAAGTCTCTCCTTTGATAATCACATCGCCACAATAGTCGGGAAAACTTTCTACGTAGCATACCTCATCACAAAAGGTTTCTCATCCAGGAAAAAAAGAGGTAATTGTTTCTCTCTACTCATCACTCATTAGACCCATTATAGAGTACAATTCCCCTTTTGGTATGTACCTCACAAGACATCTACTACAACTGGAAAGGCCGCAGAAATTACCGGCCTCAAATAGATGCAGACAGTCTCAAAAACTCCAGCTTTACTCCGCATATCACCTACTCAGAGGTGATCTCTGCCTAACACACAAAGCTATGTCAAACCCAGAGCTGTTGGACATGGTCCACTTAAAGAAATCCCAATCACTTCGAGCTACATGCTCTAGGGACCTAAACCTTGTCACCACAATAAACAGAACATGCTGGAGGGATAGATTCCTGTCCCAGAGACTTCCCATACTCTGGAACAAACTATCTATATCTAACAAAGCTCCTCATTAGTACTCTTTTACGAAAAATCTTAATGATTGGGTGGGAGACAGGAAATTCACCCTGGGGATCACTTCTGGCACTGTTTGACAGGGGCACAGCAAAATAATTTTTTTGGGTGGCGAAAGTCAGGGTACCTTTTTGGCTAGGCTTATATAGGCCCTAGGGCCAACAACCTAGTACCTACCTATGAACCTATGCGTCTGCCATGTGACTGACAGCACTTTCATCAAGTGCTGAGTAATCAAACAGAAATGAATGAACAGAGGAGTTTTCTTTTTTCTCCAGTGTTATGAAACTTCAAAGTATACTTAAGTTTAGGATGGTGTGGACTGTTTCGTTCACTTGTTTTCAATTGCTCAGCACTCAATGAAAGTGCTGTTGATGGAACAACGTGCATCTATTCCATACAACCAACAAGGGAATGCCAGTATATTTCATTAAAAGAATAAAGGATGAGAAGCAATTATGAAAATAATCTTCAATCAGTCTCCTTAGTTTCCTTTGTATAAGGGATTTAATAGGATTAAGTTTACTCTACATTTTGTAATGGCTGAATTACATGTTTAAACTGACATTCGGGCAGGGCAAACACAAAATTTGTTCACATACTATTTAAAATCTATAGTAATATGTTTTGGGTCCAAAGTTTGTTGATGTTCTAAAACAAAATAAGCAGATACAACAATCTACCAAGCTGATTAAATGTAGAAAAAATGAACAATTACATGGGAGAAATAAAACAGAAATGGAGTAGAAATGCATTCATGCTTGTGAGTAACCTCAGTTCCCAAGTTTGATTCTCATTGTGAATCTATGTTTGCATTTGGTAACAAAATAACACAAGTGCAAAGATCTTTTGTGTTGCTTTGGCCCCATTGTCTGCTGATTTTCATCCCTCACTAGTCAGCCAATTTGTTATCTCATCACTGTGGTGAGGGTTGGCTTTCAAAATGCTATAATTTATCTTAACTCAATTCACACTACCACATGACAACCCAATGGTAGGAAATGGAATGGGTAGCAGTGTTGCACTTATTCACTTCTGCAATGGGCTGATAGTAGCAGGGCACTTATCCACAAGAGGCACTGCTCAGTTCTCAGTTTCCGCCAGGTAATGAACCACCATGGGTCTGCCCCACAGCATGTGCTCCCTTGTCCCCAGGAAGAGCATGCCCATTCCTCCCAGTCTCTGTGATCATGTCATATCAAACACCTGAGCACTACTCAGACTTGGGTCATCTGGGTTGTAGTGAGGGCTTTACCCTTTTGCGCACCAGGGCAGGCTCAATAAGTGCAACAATCAACTCAGGGTCATTTCCAGTCATGAGGCAAGGCCATCTGTAAACTGAACAGGAGACGTTTGGAGAGGAGGTGCATCAAATTATGGTGGTTTAAGCCAGCTCTGTGAAGCCTTGAGTCTGATCTAGATGACTTACGTTAGATTATCAGTCAGGATACTGGAGAAATAGACAAGTAAAAGACCAGGTGTGATGAGGTTGTGTGTGCTTACTCACCTCTGTTTGGGTGCATGCTCCATAATAAAATCCTAACTGGAGACAGAGAAGCATATATATATTACTACAGGCAATGGCCTTTGATGGTTACAGGACTAACCAACAGGCATCACCCCTCATGACAGCTCACTGCATGACCTTCTTGAGTCTGTGGGGTTATGTAGGGCACCTTTAGGGCCTTAAAGATCCAGAATCTTCATGGATGATGGCACTGCTCTTAACACTCCCCACTCATCCCTTGGGGAAAGAGTGGGTCATACCACTCCTGCTCCTGAGGCAATGAACAGATGAATGTTATGACAGAAGGGAGGCTTGTTGGTCAAAGGGGGGGGGGGGGGGGGAATCAAAAAAGGGAAATAAAAAATGGTAGTGATTTTGATAGTTTCAATATCCAGAGATTAAGGATAATTTGTGTGTGACTGTGCTAACTGGATCTGTCTCTAAATACCAGCCTTATCCTATACCACTATTAAAATTTCACTCTACAACTGCTGCAGAAACCATCTGTACCTCTTAATTTCACAATGGTGTTCTGCACGTCCTCTAAGATGGAGGGACAGTCTTAAGACAAAGGTTGCTGTTTCTGTATTACAACCACTGGTGCTGCCAGTCTTTAAACCAACTGTAAATCTATTTAATCATGTAATCATTTGTAACCTCACACTCACCATGGCTGTGACCTGCCCTGTGAATTGCTGAGTCTGTTTCAGGACCTGGCTGTATTCCTCTAATTCTCTCATGTTGTTGCGCAGTGAATCACGGTTACGGCTGACTTCTCGTAGCTCCTGGGCTAGCTGCTCTGACTGCTCCTGTATCTTCACGGAGTCTTTGTATGATGGTGTCAGGTAGTTTTCACATTGCACTGGTACCTTCATGTCTGCCTTGCGAATTTCTTGCTCTAAAAAAGCTGCTCATATGCCAGAAGTATATAAAAGCAAAAAAAAAAAAAGAGAGAGAGAGAGAGACCCATTTAAGGCTGCATCTCAGAGATCTAACTTTAAAATTAGTTCCACTTATTAAAATACTATAAATGCAGTAAAAATTTGCAAACTGTGAAAACTTAAAATATAAATAAATAATAAAACAAGCAGGAATACATACAGAATGTCTTCTCCATGTCTTCGCAACGCCTTACTTCTCCCACAAATCGTCGCTGGAAGGCATTCACATTTTGGTTCAACTAAAATTTGCAATAGAAAGGATTTAAAATTTGGAATAGTCAAGGTGACTTACTGTCAGCTGCAGAACTTTATCAGTATGAGCACAGGAACATAAACACAGATTTGTTTAATTTGCTTTGACTCAGAAACTGGGACTGTACAAAGTTGCATAGGTTCAGCCTGTTTCTGGGCAAGGTATAATGGTGACAGAACCAGTAATAAATGAGAACATAAGCTTGCATGAGAAAATAGCATTGAGCATTTCCTTATGAGATGAGACACAATAAATAGAATCAGATAGCAAGAAAAAAAGAGGACTACATCAACCTAGGCTGTTCACTTCCACAAAAACGCTACAAAATCCATGTCCTACCTAAACTCCAGATTCCATTTTTCTTATACTTTCTGCCAGGGTTTTTCCAACTTTATGTATCCCTTAACTATCTCAGTGCATTAGCACCTGTGAACTGTGCTGGCAGTGTTCCACACATTTTATGTATTAAAAATACTACTTTATAGCACCCCTTAATTTGCAAACCTTTCTTGCCTTAGATATTTAAATTTCATTTGAAAGAGCACTACTTTCCTGCCACAATTTTGTGTCTGTGATATAAAATTTCATACTGTATGTTCTCTTTTTCTTCCTTTGCAGCACATATATGTGGATCCCAAAATCCTCTCTAGTAAAACTGCTGACTTGGCAGTCATCTTGTCTTAGTAGCCCTTGTAGGGGATACCTCTACTATTTTTTGCATTCTCTTTTTCCCATGGAACCACAATCACTTCTTCTAGATGCTCCAGTAAACATTTTCTTTCCCACTTAAGGTGAATGTCGATCACCAGAGAGACATCCATGGGAGGTTCAGGTTTTCCATTTGCTATCCTGAATGCCCCCTCCATTTGGGGATGACCTGTGTCTGCATTCCTGAGTCTCTATTTCACTTTCTCCCCTTCCTTCAGTTGTGTGCACACTCCCATGCTGGGGCTCCCCAAACATGGAAGGTGACCGATCTTCTGCAGCACAGCAGAGTAAAGCATGTATACATTGTGACTAAGTGCATGTTGTACATCTAGCGGCAGCCAGGTCACTAAAAATCTTAGGGTGTAATCAGGTCTTCATCTTGCTCTATGCCATGGAGCTGGCTCCTCCACCATCTTTGGACATTTAACTCTAGAACAGAGTACACTAGAACATGGCAACAAACTGTTACTACAGGACAGACTTTTTCCTCCTTAGTCTAGCCAGGGCAACCCAGCATTTGAAACCAGTCAGTAGGATACCTCTTAATATATTTCTCTCCTTAAAATGCAAGGAGTAGGAGTAGAAAAGGTGGCTCACATTTCCCTCAAGGCTTGTTTGGCACAGCTTCACTACCCACTACTCTGAGACCTGAAAATAAATGTTACGGGTTTCTTTTTTTTTCTTACACATGATTTTGATATACATGTGGCTTTATGTTAATGTTAATGTTTTTACTATCTCATCTTATGTGCTGAAAGTATGAAGCAGGCTTGCATACTAGTTAAAACGTGTTTAATCACAGCTTATGCTTTAATTTATATGAAATGCATGTATGTCACATAGAGACTCTAATCAATGTGCAAGGAACAACTAGTCAGACAGTACACCCAGGGTGATTAGGACACAAACATTTTTACTTTGAATACATTCTTATTATCTGGTCCTTTGTGAAACAACATCATGTAAACTTTTGGTTTCTCATTTGGATAAGGACAAATATTTTTAATTTTAAGTGGGTTTGACTGTATAAAAAGTAATTGCGACCAGATTAATTTTATTTGATACTACTACCAAACATTTAATGTCTGAAAATAGCATTTCATGCAGAAGTAATCTGAATGAACAGTTCCTGGGGCTAACAAACTAATTTAATTCATTTCTGAGTTGTGTGCGAATAGAAGACTTTCCTTTTCTCTCCAACTCCTCTTTCATCAACAAGTAAAATGCTCTTTTATGACACTGGTGAAAACAATTAGCATGGAATCTGTCTAGACCTCATGATTTCATAAACAGAATAAGCCAGCTGTCCTGCATAGCACAGTGAAAGCAAACACTCAAATATATCAATTTCATGGGTGCTGAAGACGTAACTTTTCTGTCAAGCAAAAAGGATTTTCAAATGACAGGATATGACAGAGACAGACACACAGACACGTGAAATAAGCTTTCTTGGTGGAAATCATGGAATGCAAACTTCTATACTGCTGATTTTTTTTTGGGGGGGGGGGGGTGAACATCCTTAACCAGAAACTTGCAAACACTCTAAGGAGTGTACTATAAAATGGTACCAGATTGCAATTTTTCCCTACAGCTGCATTTCTGATAACTTCAAGCAAACCACTCCCGCTGCCGCTAGGCCATGAATGTAAATCATTAGAATAGTTTGTTTTACTTTTTCCAAAAATGTAAGTAAACAAAACATAATTTTGCAGACCCACCGACTGGCCTTCCTTCCTCTTTCAAGCCAAGTCTTAACTTCCATATGTCCCATTGCTAGCCTACAACTTTACAAGTACCACTCTCTAAGCATTCTATTAGTGCGAGCCTAGAAAAAGGGATCTAAAATTAATAACTCCCTGAAACAATAGTAAGAAAATTACATTACTGATCACTTTACTATCCTTCTTTATACAGTACACAAAAAATTCCCAATCCAACCACAGGGATAGCAGTTTCTTTTTAAGTTTTAACAAATGCTACAAATCAAGCTATCCTCACATTCTTTTTAGGAAATTTATATATTTAACATCATTAAATTATCTGATTTATTCTCTCCATTGTACAGCTGAGGATACATCCCACTTCCATAGTTGGTACTTCATGTTTCCGACAAAGAATAGGCATCAGAACTGCATACCTTAGTGTAACAATCCTAATCACATTTCAGTTATTAAAACATTGGATCAGCTTGAGCAGCCAGACTGAATAATTGCTGAAACTTGGCTCAAGCCACAAACTGCATTTTACAAAACATCACTAATTATGCTCTTTAGTGAAGCATGAAACTAGGGAAGTATATATGAGCAGTACTGTCACTGTTGGATAAAAATACCACCTGTTCTCATATTTTAACTATCTTACTGAGTGGTACAGATAAATATCCCACCAACAATCATGTAAAAACAAAGATCCTGGCCCTGTGCAGTTGCCTCTCATGACATATGAGGGGAGAATCCATGCAACTCCTTTATCACACCAAGACTTCTTTGCTCTTCCAATACTAGTAACATTCGCCACACCAAGTTAACAAAGCACATACATCAGAGCAACAAGTCTGGACCACAGGTACTGCTCATACTGACAGATACCCGTTTAATGTACTACTACTGAAACATATTCCCATTTATGGAAAATAAAATATTACATTTCACCCAGACTTTAATTCACATTTCCGTTTAAGCATGAAATACTTGGGAAAAGAAAGTCTGCCAAGTATAAAAATATAATAGCATCCCTACACCTTCATTTGTAAGGTATGACAAAGGCAAATTAAAGAACACATTTACTCCAAGAACAGGATGAACTCCATAAAAGGCAACCTATAGTTGCTATGGACAGGGTTATAAAAACAAAATAAAAATACAGATGGATCCTTTACCATCTTATAAACACTGTGAAAATCTTTTCATAATCATACTTTTACCCCAAACTTCCCAAACTCGCTATCCCAGAATATAACTGGCCTAGATTAATATTTTCTGTATACAGAACTAGGAAAGGCTACTTCAACTCAATTAACATATCGCGAGTAAAATAAATTGATCCCCCCCTTTACAGTTTTAGGAAATGCCATTGCACTTCTGTCTTTCTTGCTTTCACAAAAACATCCATAAAAAATAAGGAATCAAGTTACCCAGCAGCAGCCTGCTCAACAGACCTGACTAGGATCATGTTATTTTATTTAAATCATTTTTTTTTCAAAACCATCATCAGTGAATATTAACACTGACACAGCAACTTTTATCAAAAAGTAGTACACAGAAAGAAACCCTGTACTTTACACATTTGTTTTAAGTCTAATTTTGATTTTTCTACTTAAGTTTTACTGAAATCTGTGTTTAGATGCAGGTTTCACATTAGTTAACTACATAGACTATTTTATTGGAGGAGAGAGCTACAAATATGGTATAGGAATATTTTTTCTTGCAAGGTATATGCCCTCCCCACAGATGTGTGACCATTGAGTTATATAGAGGATTTATAGTATAGTAAAAGTGGTTAGGTGGTATCTTCAAAGAAAAAAAATTACTTCATTTTTTTAAATCAGGCCAAGGTTTTCTACACAGTGTCTCATAAAAAACTGCTAAAAATCCCATCATTTTTCAGATTCACTTATACAACCCCACCATGGTTCGAACATCTACATGCCAAGTTCATACAAGTGTTTATTGAGCATGTCATATCACCCTTGTTCACCCCTACAAGTCTCACAGGACTCCATACTCGGATGGTCACTCTTCTGTTTTTATTAACACTGCCAATACTGCCTTATTAATACAACACTGCCAATACCCACTTATTAAATATTCTACTTTATGTAGCTGACTTAGTATTCTGTTTTTTCTAACCCCCATGAGGATGCTGTTCAACCTTACACATTACATAGATCACTGCAAAAAGTTGTAAAAGGAGGATTTTTTGCCTTATTATCACATTCTCAAAGACAAAATGTATACTTCTAAGCAAGCAAAGCAGTCTCATCTCCTCAAGATTTCTTTCCTACAAGTACTCCTACAGAAAAGTATTTTTAATTTCAAAGATATAGTACTTTGGATTGACCAAACCTGCCAAAAACCACAAACAAAACTAAATGCAAATTCCAGCATTCATGTCAGGAAATTGAACTACACACTACTGAAAGTCTGACATCTGAAGCAACTGAAAAGAAAAACTACAAAAATGTGCTACAGTGAAAAAACATTAAAGCAGAAAATAAAACAACGCATAACGAAAACAGAACTTTGCAACCTTAATTTTCACATACACTCTAATTTATATGCTTTAACTCCATGGTCATGCAACTGTAGGCAAGTTGGAAAGCCTGTGAATTGCTATTTGTTTGTTCCTCTCCTTTTGCTCTCGCCTTAAGTGGCCAACAAGTTTAACTCTTTTTTTCCACTTACCATAAAAACAAGGCAGTAGAATGTAGTATAACATAAACCAATAAACCACAAATACAACACTCAACCCATAGTGTACTTTGCAGTTATGTTTAATACATTAAGCACTTTTGCCTTAAACCAAGACTTCCTCAGAACATAACAAGCCCAAAACATTTAAATGCATTTAAAATATCGCATAACTACCCCAGTAATCCATTAAAATGACACAAACCACCTTGACTTAAATATATACAACCTACTGAATTAATTACTAAAAATTCATATAAACTGTACATAAATACGGTTATCTAAAAATAACAGATATTTTATAAACTCCTATATTTTAACACACAAGTAATAGATGTAATTTCATTTAACCCAGGGGGGTCATCAGCATGAAGCATCAATTGGTACCATAATTCTCTGATCTCCAGCCATTCCTTCCAATGACTCCCTCAAGGGTCGACACTAACTTTTTCACGTACATAGAAAACAAATTCATTCAATTTAAAATCATTCACATTTGGCCAGAGCATTTTTATTATTATTTAAATCATATATATGCTCATCTTTTAGGGATCTTTCAGTTTTTCCTACATAAAGTCAAATTTTTGCATCTAATCAAATAAACTACTACCCTACCTGCAATTTAAATGTCTTTTAATAAAGAATTCTCAAATTTTTCAACACTGCTTGATCACTTTTAGACATGATGTGGCAATGACTACACATCCCACAACCATTCCATTGGATTTAGTATGAGCATCAATTTTAAATGACTTTGTATCTTCCAATAAATCTTTAAAATTCTTTACCCTCCTATATGTAAAATTGAGTCTCAAACCTACTTTTTCTTCCAAATAATCTGAGTAAACGATCATGTCCCAATTTTCAAGTTAAATGAAGTTACATCTATTAATTGTATGTTAAAATACAGGAGTTTAATATAAGCTAGACACTTTTCAGGTAACAGTATTAATATATATTTATTTTTTTATATTAGATTTTAATATTTAATTCAGGAGGTTGTACTTCTTTAGGTCAAGGTGGTTTGTGTCACTTTAATGGATTATTGGGGTAATTAGCATATGATGTTTTAAATGTATTTAAACATTGTGAATTTATTGGTGTTTCATATTCCGAAGTCATTTTGGTTCAAGACAAAAATGCTTAATGTATTAAAAATAACTGCAGAGTGTACCTTGGGTCAGCTGTAGTTTTTGTGGTCCTTTGGCATACTTAGTTAATCCATTCATTCCCCCTGCAGGCAACATTCATCATTCATACAGCTTTTTGACTCCTCCTAGGGAGCTCATGGTACAAGTGACCTGCTGGCTGCCAGAAAAGAATAGTTGTATAAACTCTTATCCTAACGGTAGGCGTTCTTCTCTTCACTGTTGCAGTATTCCTTACAAGAGATCCCCTGTCAAGAGAAGCCAAACATCTGGCCAGTATACCAAAGCCTTTAGGTTGTAATGGCTACACTGTGCATCACACGCATGCTCCCCAGTCACAGCATAGGGCATAAAGGTGATGTCTGGACATACCATCCTCAGAGCTGAAAAGCCCCAGTAGAAACAACAGTCCAAGGATACTAGTAGGTAACAAGTACATCCAGAATGAAAAGGGACCAGGGGGAGGAGGGAGGGAGCAAATAGTGCAACAGTGAACAAAAGGACATCTACTATTATGGTAAGATTTTACACAACAACTGTACTTTGCCCTTCCATTCACTGTTGTAGCATTCTTCACCTAAAGGGAGAGTACAAAAGCTCAGGAAGAAAGATGGGAGGAGGAAGGGCCAGCACAGCCTTCTAGGAAGCCCTGGCAAAACCAGCTTTGGCCCTAGAAATCACATCCAAATTATAGCACTTGGCAAAGGTACGCACAGAAGTCCAGGTAGCTACCTCAATAATAGAATTAGTATCCAAACTCTGGACAAAAGCATTAGAAGCCACAGCCCTAGCAGAATGAGCCTTAACAGAAGGAAGGCTCTGCCCATGAAACATACAGCAAAAAAGAAATAGCTTTAGATATCCAAGAAAAGGTTTACTTGGAAACAGCCAAACCTAAACTCTTAGGATGAAAGGGAACAAAAAGTTGCTTATACTTACAAAAAGCTTTATAGTCTTATTCAAATAATATCTCTGTTGTCTATGCGAATCCAAGGTGTGCAAAACCTTCTCACAAGCAGATTGCAGAGAAGGGAAAAAAGTTGGCAAATGAATAGATTAGAGACAACTCATTAACCACCCTGGGCATAAAAGGATTAGTATGAAGGGACATGCTGTCCTTATGAAAAAACTAAAGAAGGAAGAACAGCCATAAAGGTTTGCAGCTCAGACACCCATATAGCAGAAGAGCCAAAAGAACAGTCTTCCAAGAGCAACGCTGTAAGGAAGCTGATGCAGCAGGCTCAAAAGGAGCCCGAGTCAATTTTTCTAAAACAAAATTTAGGTCTCAGGAAGGAAGAACAGGCCTAATACGAAGGACACCTTTAAGGAACTGTTTAGCCTCAAATCTAGAGGGTAAAGGGGGAATCAAAGGCAGATAAGCAGAGATAGCTGAAATGTGGGCCGTCCAGAAACTCATCCATGTGAAGCATCCACTCGTGGGATTGTGTTATGGTGAAAAACACAAAATGCAAGAGACACCTCTAGACCAAAAAAAACACCAAAATCCAATAACGAAGGAAATCAAGCAAAAAGATGAAGACAATTTTCCATTTAATAGCACGTCCTGGTACCTTGGCAATTTGCCTTCAATAGAACATTTAATCATGCAAAAACATCTCGTTTATATATCCACAACACTTAAATCATTAGCCAATAAAATTGGCCATTTGAAATACAAACAGTTAAAGTGCCATTGAATACAATTTTTATAATACAAAACACTAACTAAATTATACTAAATAAGTATGCTAAATGCAGAATGCTGAACTTGGTAAAAACATTCACGTAAATATATAAATACAATCCTAAACATGTAAATGTATAAGTACAATTAATCAAATACAACTGACTGACAGCCAGACTATAATACCACTGTCCAAATTTATTTCCCTCAGGTGTAATGTATGAGCCAAAAATCATATATTCTAATCTACTTAATTCAGTTTTGAAATTGCCTGCATAAGAATGTGGTCTAGCCAAAACACTGAAAATAAACCCATCAATATTACCACTGGGCATTTTAACAAAATGGGAAGCTACAGGACTGTCCATGTTACCCCTTCTTATGTCCCCTAAATGTTCTAAAATACGGACTTTAACCTTCCTGGTAGTTTGTCCCACATACCATACAGGCCTATTTATTGGCTAATGATTTAATGATTCAATTGTTGTGGATATATAAACAAGATGTTTTTGCATGATTAAATGTTCCGCTGAAGGCAAATTGCAGAGATGCCAGGACGTGCTATTAAATGGAAAATGTTCTTCATCTTTTTGCTTTATTTCCTTCGTTATTGGATTGTGTTATGGACCTGCGCAGAGAAACTTCCACTATGTTCTGATCCGATGGAATGTAAACTGCCTGAAGGGTCACCTGATACTGGACAGCCAGCTCCCAAACCTGAAGAGCTAACCTGCACAGGAGATAAGACCTTGTCCCACCTGGCTTGTTAATATACCACATCAGTGTGGTGTTGTCTGTGAAAATCTTGAGGGGCCTGGAAGGACGAGAGAATGAAAAGCCTAAACAGAGAGAAGGGCTCTCATCTCTGACACTGATGTGGTTTTTCTTGTGTCAAGGAGACCAAGGCCCTGCACTTTCACAGGATTGACAGAGGTCCCCATCCCACATCCAAGGTATATGTGAAAAGTTCCTGTGAGGGGATTAGAGGTTGAAAAGAAAACCCTGGATTGCTGGACAATGATGAATCCACCACTGAAGTTCCAGCTTGAGAAATGGAATATGAGGGACTAGAAACTCTAAAGGATAAGAATGATGAAGCCAGCAAGACAGACTTTAGAAACCACTGGAACTTTCTCATATGAGGCTTGGTTACAGAAAGTATAGGAATGGTGGAGCCATGTACCCCACAGCCTTCAGAAACTCACTGGCTGTAAATGAGACAGAGGAAAAAGGTTTTGAAAGAAGGCAATCAGTATTAAAGCCTTGGGAGGAGGCAGGGATGCCCGCACTGG
>NC_056743.1:1237539912-1237607638 GCF_019279795.1 Protopterus annectens
TTGTTTTCTGTATGGATAGTTATGCTGACTGGCACCTCAAATACGATAATCACAAAGCAATGTATGCACAATGTCACTAGTTAGTACACTTCAACAAACCTATATATATATATATATATATATATATATATATCAACTAAAATAAAAATAGAATGTCCCTAATAGATGTTAGAAGTATGAAGGAGAAGAGGTGGGTAATTTGAAACATTTTTTGAGTTGCCCAAGATTAGCTACATGCAAGAATAGGATTCAGTCAATGGTAGCAGAATTAGGGGACCCCACATTGAGTTGACAAACTATTCCTGCTCTCATGGGATCCAGATATCAACATTCTTAAGGGGAAGAAAGCATACAAATGTATCTGTTTGGGTGGTACAGTGGTACAGCAAGTAATGAGCCATGGTCAGTTGGTTATAGTTCAGTAAGTTGGTGAGTTCTAGCCACAGACAAGCCAGCAGGTCTGACATGAAATTGGCACCTCTGTCAGTCAGTATTTCTTCTGGGAAACCTACCTTGCTGAAAATCTCTAACAAACCATTTGCCACCTTTTCTGCTTCAATGGAGGACAGAGCCACCACCTCAGGGTATCTTGTAGCATAATCTATTACCATTAGGATATACTTTTTTCTTGTGGAACACGGGGTACTCAGAAGCCCCACAATGTCCATAGCTACCCCCTGAAATGGCTCCTCAATGACAGCAAAGGCATCAAAGGAGATTTCACATTGTCTCCTGTCTTGCCTACCTTTTGGCATTGCTCACAGGTCCTGCAGTACTGTGTTAAATCTCTGGAAAACCCAGGCCAATAGAAGTTCTGCATAATGTGTCTCTTTGTATGTTTTATGCCCATATGACCTGCAAAGGGAATATCATGGACTATGGCTAGAAGTGCCAGACGGTAGGCTCTGGGCACTACCAACTGCTGTATTCTCTCACCCTCTAGCCCTCCCTCAGGGGTCCACTCTCTATACAGCAACCCTTTGTCCCAGTATACAGATTGCCCTTTCCCTTGAAAATCAGGTGCCTTACTAGCTACTTCTCTCAGGCCTTGTAATGTAGGGTCTAACAGCTGAGCCTGTCTCCACTCTCTCTTTGTAACCCTTCCTGGCACCCCTTCCACAGGAAGTCTGGTATCCTCTGACAGCGGTACCTTTCTGTCAGCCTGGGTACTACTACTACTACACACGTCTGCCCTTGCAGTCACTCTGTCCAAGGGAACATCAGTACCCACAAGCAGCTGTAGCTCACCTTCAGTCTCACTGCTACAGGATAGCTCCCTCCCAGAAGTGACACCTCACCAGTCCTGGCTGCAAGTGTGCAGTCTGTCTGGGTCTCCCCCAGGCACCAGACCTAAATGCTTGTCTCCAAGCCTGACTGTGTGTAACTGTATGCACACATGGTACTGCATTATCAAAATAATTCCCTATCAGGACATCTGCAGGGAAATCCTCAAACACACCTACTTGCTGGCTTCCTTTTCCACCCTCCCAGTCAAGGTAAGCCCTAGCCAGAGGTATTTGGAATGGGGTCCCTCCTAAAGCTCTGACTGGAGTAGACTGTCCAAGCAAGTAGTGCACCTCTGTAACCATTGCAGGCTTCACAATGGCTAGGTCAGAGGCTGTGTCTCTCTTAGCAATGGCCTCTTTCCCATTCACAAAGATAGGATATAACTTATTGTGGTAGTTTGGTACCCTTGTTGTCTCAAGACAACCTACTGCTGGCATTTTGTCATTTCCACTTACTGGCTCTCCAACCTTTTGTTTCCCACCTTGCCTCCATGGACATATATATGCTACATGGCCCCACTGCTTGCATTAAAAACATTTAACCCTTGGTCCTGAATGTGTACCTGAACTAGTGGCTTCCCCTGCTACTGATGGACTGTGTTGGGGCAGTCTGGGCTGCCCAACTTGGGTTCCCTTAGACCCATGAGCAGCACTGGGTGTCCATTTCCAGTGCAGTGATGCTCTGCTCGCTAGGTATAGGTCTCCCTTCTTCCCAACTCATGTGCAGTATTACACTGTCTATCAGCTAACCAGATTCTCATGTCCTCAGGCAAAGTGCTAAGGGCTTGTTCCCTCACCAAAAGGTCTGCCAGCCCTTCAAAAGTGGTGACCTGACATCCACTCCACTCACCCATCTGTGAAAATAAATGCTTAGTTCAGCAATATATCCACACACACTTTCATCTGCCTTCTGTCTATGCTCATGAAACTTTTCCTATAAGCTTCAGGTGGTAACTTAAAACATTCTAGCAAACAGTTTTTTACAATATTGTAATTTAAACAATCAGTATCAGATAGTTTAGAAATAACAGTTACGGCTTTATCATGGAGTAAGGTGGTCAGGAACCATACCCAGAGCCCTTGGTCAGCATTATACTGTTTACATACCCTCTCAAACTTATGAAAGTAACTATCAAATTTATCCCATTCTGTAAATTGTGGAAGAAATTTACTGCCCTTTGTTGCTTCTGGGGTTTGGTTATTCCCTTCCGCATTACCTCTGTGACTCTGGCAAAGAGTCAGCATCTCCTTTTCTTGTTCCCTCTGCCTCTTCTTCTCCTCAGCCTCCAGCTGTCGCAGTTTCTCATTTTCCTCAGACTCAAGACATCTCAGGTTCTCTGCTGCTCCTATTTCCAGATCTTGGCCTCCAGCTCAAGTGTCTTTAACTCCAGACAGATTTTTAAGTCCTCTGTGGAAAGGTTGAGCTGTCCATTTTCTGAGAGTTGTACATTTCCAAGGGCAGTCTGATTGTCCCCCGGTTGCTATTCTGTGATGAATCTGTGACTAAAGCTGCAATCGTGTCTGCTTTAGTCAGGTTGGCATGCACCAATCCTTTAGCTTGACACATTTCAGCCAACTGGCTCCTTGTCATTTTGCCATACTCCTCTGCTGACTTGCTTGCCTGCTCTCCCTGACTATCTAAGCTAACAAAAAAAACAATTGTGATATGAACTCTGAATGTTCACTGCGTGGCTGATTGAGAGTACAAACACCTTCAGTGACTACCGCACAGAGGCTACAGGAATTAATATGTGATGTGGATATCCCATCACTGCCCACCAATTAATATGTGATGCCCCTGCATTGGCCCAGTAATCAAGGAGCCTCAATCCTCACCACTGGCAACAGTGAGGGATATACACAGTGGGAAGATGACAAGTACACACACAGTAAAGTACAATTTCCCTTAAGAGCACACAGAGATCACAGTCAGTCTGGAGCTGGTTTCTCCCTTTTTCTTCAGATCTCCAATAAGAGTCCCCACTGGCACAGCTACAGGGTTGAGATCTCAGCTGAGTGGCCAAGCTAAGACCTCCAGCACCCTCTCTGTCCAACCAATGCTTCGTGTCCCTTTCCAAGTAGCTCACACACACACACTTTGAGATTTGATTGATATGCAAACACATACACACACCTGGTAAAGGCTGGCAGAGGTTTCCTAGCTATGCCCCCTTCTGCCCAGACTATAAGGTAATACCAGCTGCCACCACCCAACACTTTATCAGCTACTATATGGCCCTTACCAAAGGGAGTCCAATCCTACTGTGTAATGTTACTATTATCCAAATGGTAGTCTGACCAAGAGCAAGGCTATTTAGGAGTGAGCTGTACAGTGTCACCAAATACATATTCAAGTTTCCAAGAGCTTAAATATGTCTCACAAATATCAGCCACAAAGATAGATTTAAATATGTTTAATAATAAATAATAAAAGAACAGAACAATACTCAGTAAATAAACACAGTTACTCCAGAGTTCAAAACCACAGGAAATATTTAAAACAATACAGGATAGTCTCAATTAAATACAGAAAACATCTAAACTCATCTTTACTATATTCCTAACTATGTCTAAAAAAGAGTTACTATGCCCTAAAAAAACTTACTTACAGAGCAAGGCAAGTGCAGATGTTGATGAGTGGATGTTCTTGTTAGGTCCAAGACAAAATACAAAATGCCTGGTCTCTCTCTGAGAGTATTCTTAAATTAATATCAAACAGTACTGCTGGGGTAGCCTGAAAGACATCACTTTTTGTTGCTTGACTTCAGTTCCGAGGCTAAACCAGAAACTAACAGAATTTTAACATCCCTGTGTGAAAAATACATATCTCTCAGATGTGCTCAGAACTGTGTAGCTGCTAGAAGTAATAAAACAAATACTTTACATTTTAAACCTAATAATTACTTTTTTCAGACAATAGAAAAACTTCTAGCTATAGACATTATGACTGCTTGTTGCATTGAAACTAACTTTTATAGCACATTGTAAAGCACTTAATTTCAATTTATTTTCTTGAAATTTTGTAAGTTAATCTTCTGTGTTCCGGCAGGATATGCTGTGGTTACATTCTTGAAGCTCAGTACTGTACAAACCCTGTTCAACACACACTTCTGTACCAGTAGTTTAATATACATATATCATATAGTTCTCTTACATTTGTAAGACAAGCATATGAATCGGATCTATATTATACCAGCGAACACTTAAAATAGCGAATGCTGTATAATCAGCACTAAAATATTGAAACAGCAAAATGCCGAACACATGGAACAGCAAATTTTTTCCCAGGGAAATAAATCGCTACTCCATAAAAAAAAAAAAAAACACAAAATAAAGCAGGGGGCTTCCCCCCCCACACCCCTCTACTTAAATATACCAACTCCGAGATTGCACTACATTGGAGGAAATGGCAAAGTCCCAAAAACGCCCCAGTGATATTTTTCCCTGGGAAAAAATCGCTGTTCCGTGTGTTTGGGATTTCGCCATTTTGATTAAAAGGGTTTGATTAAACCGCGTTTGCTATTTTAAGCATTTGCTGGTTTAATGGGGAACCCATGAATCATGTTGATATTCACAAATGACATATGATTATTTACAAAATTCCAGATAGCTGGCCTGGCAGTGTCACAGTTGTCTACACTTAGGCTGAAGATATAGCTAACCTACTGGCCAATAAATTTAGCTCTAACTTTACCTTTCTCTCCCCCATCCCTCCGTCCCTCAACCCAAAACTGATACATGTCCAGCAATCACACAAATCCAAGTCCTAAAAGTGCCATCAAAAGCTAAAAATACTGCATCATTGAGTCCTGACAATAATCCTGGATGCATCTTAAATAGCATGAAGCACAATTTAGCCACACCCCTAACGATACTGTTCAATCTCAGCCTCCATACAGGCTTTGTACCAAGTGCATGAAGAACAACTACAGTCATTCCCTGCATAAGGGAAGACCTTCCTCAGACCCAGGCAATTACAAACCCATAAGTCTGACCAGCTTCATATGCAAAGCCATGGTAAAGACTTATGTAATTAATCAATCAGGACATAGGGAACCTCCTAAAAGTAGACCTGTCTCAGTTTGGAATCATCAAGGGTAGGTCATGCTTACTCAACCTGCTGTATTTTTTTTTCGAAAAGATCACCAATGCAAATGAAGGCAAAATGCTACATACGTCATACCTTGGCCTGGAAGAAGCTTTTGATACAATCCCCTCTCAGGCATAGTAGAAAAGCTAAATAAACTGAGACTAAACCCCTATATCATTACTGGATTGACAACTGGGTTACACATAGGACTCAGATAATCAAAAATAGAAGTTACATCCACAAAGATACCAGTCACCAGTGGAGTTCCCAGGGTTCTGTGCTTGGACCTCTCCTGTTTGGCATCTACTTTTTTGAAGTAAAAACCAATGCCAAAGGGCTCTAGCTGACTAAGTTTGCAGATGACTGCAAGCTAGGAGCAGTCACTGAATCCCCAAATGGCTTGACCATCCTTCAAGAAGGCTTGTCTCAAATAGATAACTGGTATCAAAATCATGTTCTGAAATTAAATGACAAATAACACATTATTATATCCTTTGGGTAGTTATCTACTCTAGGGAATTAACAGATTGACAACATGCCCCTAAGAGATGACCCACTTGTTTGTGATTTAGGAACTTATGTGGACAGTGACCTAACTTTTGACCAACATGTGTCTATTGTTGTAAGAAAGTCTTTTTATACTGCACAGCTTATAACCAAAGGAATTGTGTCTAAATCTGGGGATGTCATTGTCCCCCTTTACTCAGTCCTAGCCAACCCAATTGTTTTAGTGAGTGACAGTGGTGGGAGCGGAAATGAGAGTTGGTTGCGAATCTGTCTATTTTATTATAGCACATGGACAATTTGTGTAGGTCTGTCTTGTTAAGGTTTGTTAATACATGGGATGCAGAAAGCAATGTAGAGAGAAAGTGAGTTCTGGATATAGTAATTTTGGTGTTTCTGATTAGATAGTTTTTGCAGCGGTATAGGGTTCCATGTTTTTTATGGACATTGGATATGGTTTGTGCTATATGTTTATCAAACTAGGTTTTGGTCAAGTATTACACCAAGAAGTTTAGACTGTGATACTGGGGAGATTTGTGTGTTATTGGCAGAATTGATGGAGAAAAGACCAGGAGAGTCAATAGTTTTGGTAGGGTGAAAAAGCATAAGTTGAGTCCTTTTGGGATTAAATATTAGTTGTGTGTTTTTTAACCAGTTTTCGATATTGGAGAAGGCCTCTTGGGTTTAGTCCGGAGTGTTTGGAATGTAGGGGCTGAGCAAATCAGTGTAGTATCATCTGCATATTGGACTATTGTATCTTGCTGGGTGGCAGTGTGGAGTTTGTTTGTAAAGATGTTAAATAGTAGGGGTCCCAGTATGGATCCTTGTGGTACACCTACTGTTACTAGGAGAAGGGGGAAGAGGGAATTATGCCACTTAATTGCTTGTTGGTGGTTGGATAGGTAGTCTTGAAACCAGAGCAACAAGGGCTTGTTTAGGGTGAGTTCGACTAAGATAGAAAGTAGTTTGCTGTGGGATACTGCATCAAATGCTTTGGACAGATCAAGGAAGAAGACAGACACTAGATTTCCTTGGTTCCTATATTGATTGACAGTCCTGGTGAAGGATATGAGTGCTGTGATGGTGCTATTGAATGGGCAAAAGCCGTGTTGAGTTTTGGTGAGGAGACTATTTGTAAGTAAATGTATCGTCAGCTGAGAATGGATACATTTTTCAAGGATTTTTGATAGGGAGGATAAGATTGCTATGGGCCGGTAGTTGGTAAGTTTGGCTAAGGGACCACCTTTGTGTAAGGGTATTATGTAGGTGGTTTTCCAAAAGGCTGGAATTGTATGTGCATTGGTAGACCAGCTGATAAGTATTGTGACGGGATAAGCTATAGCACTAGCGGTAGTTTTGAGGTACTCTGCAGGGAGTTTGTCGATTACCAAAGTGGTGGGTTTTAGTATAGTGAGGTGCTTGTATATTGTGTTGGTAGGAACTGGTTTGCTAGTGAATGGAGGGTATGAGTTTGGGTTGCTGATTGGTTGTGGGAGAGTGCAAGGCTGGCTTGGGTTGCTGATTGGTTGTGAGAGAGTGCAAGGCTGGCTTTTGCTAGTTAGTTTAAGGATGGAAGAAATGAAGTAGTTGTTAAATTGGGTAGCTATCTCTATATTATCTCCTCTGACATTGGGGGAGGGGTAGTGGGTTTGCCTGGTTGCAATACTTAGTTGACAACTGCCCAGAATTTGTGGGGGTTAGTGGTATGTTTTACTTGTAGCTCTGTGTAGTAATTTTTCTTATCTTGCCTTATCTATTTTCTTTTGCTTTATTACGTAGTTCGAGGAAAATCTGCCTGTTGTGATTGGTCTTATTGTGATACCATGTATCCCAAGTTTTATCCCTAAGTTTGAGAAGGGTTCTTGTCTTTTTAGAGAGCCAATGGGCTGGGTTGGTTTTTATTCAAATTGTCCATAAAGGGGCCATCTGATTTAATATGTTTAAAAAGGTGGAATGCCTTGTCTAGTGTGAGGGTTGCTAGGGGAGCCCAGTTGCAATACCTTAGTGCATTAATGAAATGCTCAAGTATGAATTTTTTTGAATTATGGATTTCACGCAAGGTGGTTGTTTTAGTGGTTTTGAGGTGCTGTCTTAATATGTGCGACCGCAGTGGTGCAGCGGTTAGCGTTGCTGCCTCACAGCAAGAGGTTCTTCGGTTCGATTCTAGGCTGGGGTACCTTCTGTGTGGAGTCTGCTCGTCCTCCCTGTGGTCGTGTGGGTTTTCTCCGGGTGCTCCGGTTTCCTCCCACATCTCAAAGACATGCTGTAGGTGGATTGGATACTCTAAATTGGCCCTAGGCATGAGTGTGTGCCTTCCGTGGAAGGTTGGGCGCCAGGCTGGCAACTCGACACCGTAAAACTCCACTGCCAACCATGAGCGGACAGGTGATCCGCTGTGGTGACCCCTAACTGGGAAAAGCTGAAAGAAGAAGGAGGTGCTGTCTTAATATGAATGTGGGTAAATGGTCACTAAGGCCATTTAGTACTGTACCATAATATTGGGCAGTAGATGAGTTGTTTGTAAGGATCCAGTCTAGTATGGATTCCTTGTTTGTATTTTTGTCAATGTGGATGGGAGTTTGGATAAGTTGAGTATAGGAATACAGGTTAATGTGATTAGAGGGGACAGTTGTGTTGATGGATTTCCAGTCAGTGTTAAAGTCCACTAGGAAGAGTGTCTCCTGTGGGTGGTTTGCGGATGTCCAGTTTAGTATAGACTCGAGAGTAGGTATGTTGTCACCTGGGGGTATGTAAATACCCACTAGGTTTAGTTGCTTCTGATGATTAATTTGAATTTTGGTGAATAGAGTTTTTGCATTGTTAAATGTTGGGATTTCTTTGTGTGTAAGGTCTACCTTGAGGACAGTATTGTATAGTATGGCGACACCTCCACCTTTTTGATAGTTCTATCAGTCCTAATTATATTATAACCTGGGGGAAGTGTCTCATTGTCCTTAATGTGGGGTTTGAGCTAGGTCTCTATAATGAGTGTAATGTCTGGGTTGTAAGTGGAGAGAGTGGCATGTAGTTCATCAATTTTGTTCAAGATACTTCTAATGTTCATACTAAGTATAAGTAGGTCACAGGGCTTTTTACAGTTAATTGCATATTGAATGTTTGGACTAGTGAGGTTGGTAGTATCAGTTGTAGGGCCTGGGTTGGGGTGTATATTACCACAAATTTGGAGCTGTGTTTGCAGGAATAGACATAGAGATTACATTTTGAGTAGAAGTTTAATCTGTTGGGTTTGGTGGAAGGTATGGTGGAATATATTGTGTTGCAGTTTCCTAAAGTTCTCTAAATAAGGCACTTTATGCAACTTGAGTCATTCATCTTTGAGTAGCTGTAGCAAGATAGTCAGTTAATATAAGTACTAGGTTAGCTGCCCTTGTGGACCATTTTAAGCCTAGCCATTTTCCCTCAAAGATGAAAATTAAACTGTACCTCGTGACCGTGAGATAAATGCCATAACCATTATGCAAAAGGGATGAGACAAAGGCTGGTGCCACAAGCCTGATAGGCCATTATGGGTTTAGTACTAGCTATATCGGGATACTTAATAGGCATTTTTTAATTAAATGAAACCGACCCCCACCCCACCCCCTGCACACATATACGTGCATTCATTGCTGTTTCATTTTCTTATTCCTTCTGTATTGTATAGTGGTGTATCTACAGTCAGATGAAAAGACTGTTTTACTACAAATTAATGCAGAAATGTAGACGTGTGTCAGTTGTTCTGGCATTAAAATAAATAAATAAAAACTGTGGCCATCTGTGGTTACTTATAGCATACTGCTAAAGGTTGTTGCAGAGGTAGTATAACCATGACTTATGACAAGAAAGTGAACATTGTGCCACTTCTGATGTAAAATGGGAGGTGCGTATTGTAGGTAAATGATTCACTTTACTGTAATCTGAAATAAATTATTTGAGTTCATGCTAGACTTTTATGATTGGTTGTATGGTTTTAGGGATGAGATGGAGTTTTACAGTTATGGTTATGGATGGAAATTTAACCCAGCCACTGGGGATGCACAAGCCAGTGCATTTCTTTGTGCCGGTCCCAAGCCCGGATAAATGGGGAGGGTTGCATCAGGAAGGGCATCCGGCGTAAAATTTTGTCAAATCATACATGCAGACAAAAGTACACATATACATACCGGATCGGTCGAGGTCCGGGTTAACAACGACCGCCACCAGTACTGTTGGCCAGTAGGGTGCTGGCGGAAATTGGGCTATTGTTGGCCGAAGGAGGAGAAGAGGTGGAAGGCATGGCTGAAGGCAGGTAAAGGCTAGGACTGTGATAGTGAGGGTCGGAACTTTGAATGTTGGCAGTATGAGTGGTATAGGGAGAGAGCTAGCTGATATGATGGACCGAAGGAAGGTTGGTATATTGTGTGTGCAAGAGACCAGATGGAAGGGGAGCAAGGCTAGGTGTATTGGAGGTGGGTTCAAATTGTTTTATCATGGCGTGGATGGGAGGAGAAATGGCGTAGGCATTATCCTGAAGGAACAGTATGCTAAGAGTGTTTTGGAGGTGAAAAGAGTGTCGGATAGAGTGATGTTTATGAAACTGGAAATTGATGGTGTAATGATGAATGTTGTTAGTGCATATGCTCCACAAGTTGAGTGTGCGAAGGATGAGAAAGAAAAGTTTTGGAGTGAGTTGGATGAAGTGGTGATGACTGTACCCAAGGGTGAGAGACTGGTGATTGGAGCAGATTTCAATGGGCATGTTGGTGAAGGGACCAGAGGGGATGAGGAAGTGTTGGGTAGGTATGGTGTTAAGCAAAGGAGTGCAGAAGGTCAGATGGTAGTGGATTTTGTGAAAAGGATGGACATGGCTGTGTTGAATATGTATTTTAACAAGAGGGAGGAGCATAGGGTGACATACAACAGTGGAGGAAGGTGCACACAGGTGGATTATATCTTATGTAGAAGGGCCAGTCTGAAGGAGATTGGAGACTGTAAAGTGGTGGCAGGGGAAAGTGTAGTTAGGCAGCATAGGATAGTGGTTTGTAGGATGACATTGGTGATGAAGAAGAGGAGGATGAGTGTGAGGGCAGCACCAAGGATCAAATGGTGGAAATTAAAAAATGGTAAGTATGAGGTGATGTTCAGGGAAGAGTTAAGACAGGCACTGGGTGGCAGTGAAGAGTTACCGAATAGCTGGGTAACTACAGCAGAGCTAGTAAGAGAGATGGCTAGAAAGGTGTTTGGTGTGACATCTGGAAAGAGGAAGGAGGACAAGGATACCTGGTGGTGGAATGAAGAAGTACAGGAGAGTATACAGAGAAAGAGGTTGGTGAAGAAGAAGTGGGATTGTCAGAGAGATGAAGAAAGTAGACAAGAGTATAAGGAGATGAGGTGCATTGCAAAGAGAGAGGTGGCGAAGGCTAAGGCATATGACGAGTTGTATAAAAGGTTGGACACTAAGGAGGGAGAAAAGGACCTGTACCGATTGGCTAGACAGAAGGACCGAGCTAGTAAAGATGTGCAGCAGGTAAGGGTGATAAAGGATAATGAGGGAAATGTACTCACAAGCGAGGAGAGTGTGTTGAGCCGATGGAAAGAGTACTTTGAGGGGCTGATGAATGAAGAGAATGAGAGGGAGAGAAGGTTGGATGATGTGCGGATAGTGACTCATGAAGTGCATTGGATTAGCAAGGAGGAAGTAAGGATAGCTATGAAGAGGATGAAGAACGAAAAGGCTGTTGGTCCAGATGACATACCTGTGGAAGCATGGAGGTGTCTAGGTGAAATGGCAGTGGAGTTTTTAACTAGATTGTTTAATGAAATCTTGGAAAGTGAAAGGATGCCTGAGGAATGGAGAAAAAGTGTTTTGCTACCAATTTTTAAGAATAAGGGTGATGTGCAGAGCTGTAGTAACTACAGAGGGATTAAACTGATCAGTCACAGCATGAAGTTATGGGAAAGAGTAGTGGAAGCTAGGTTAAGAAGAGAGGTGATGATTAGTGATCAGCAGTATGGTTTCATGCCAGGAAAGAGCACGACAGATGTGATGTTTGCTTTGAGAGTGTTGATGGAGAAGTACAGAGAATGTCTGAAGGAGTTGCATTGTGTCTTTGTGGATTTAGAGAAAGCATATGACAGGGTGCCTAGAGAGAAGTTGTGGTATTGTATGAGGAAGTCGGGAGTGTCAGAGAAGTATGTAAGAGTGGTACAGGATATGTACGAGGGTAGTGTGCTGGCATTGAGGTCTGCGGTGGGAGTGACGGATGCATTTAAGGTGGAGGTGGGATTACATCAAGGTTCAGCTCTGAGCCCTTTCTTATTTGTAATGGTGATGGACAGGTTGACAGACTAGATCAGACAGGAGTCCCTGTGGACTATGATGTTTTCAGATGACACTGTGATCTGTAGTGAGAGTAGGGAACAGGTGGAGGAGACCCTAGGGAGGTGGAGATATGCTCTAGAGAGAAGAGGAATGAAGGTCAGCAGGACTAAGACAGAATATATGTGTGTGAATGAGAGGGAGGATAGAGGAATGGTGAGGATGCAGGGAGTAGAGGTGGCAAAGGTAGATGAGTTTAAATACTTGGGATCAACAGTTCAGAGTAATGGTGAGTGTGGAAGAGAGGTGAAGAAGAGAGTACAGGCAGGATGGAGTGGGTGGAGAAGAGTGTCAGGAGTGATTTGTGACAGAAGAGTACCAGTAAGAGTGAAAGGGAAGGTCTACAAGAGGGTAGTGAGACCAACTATGTTATATGGGTTGGAGACAGTGGCATTGACAAAAAGGCAGGAGTCAGAGCTTGACGTGGCAGAGTTGAAGATGTTAAGATTTGCAGTGGGTGTGACGAGGATGGACAGGATTAGGAATAAGTATATTAGAGGGTCAGCCCAGGTTGGAAGGTTAGGAGACTAAGCCAGAGAGGCAAGATTACATTGATTTGGACATGTGCTGAGGAGGGATGCAGAGTATATTGGGAAAAATATGCTAAGGATGAAGCTGCCAGGTAACAGGAAAAGAGGAAGGCCTATGATAAGGTTTATGGATGTGGTGAGAGAGGACATGCAGGTGGTTGGTGTGACAGAGCAAGATGCAGAGGACAGGAAGAAATGGAAACAGTTGATCTGCTGTGGCGACCCCTGACGGGAGCAGCCGAAAGAAGTAGTAGTTATGGATGGAAATTTACTATTTATTTATTTGAAATCTGGTAACCAGATATGTAGACTAGTTAATGGACTATTTTCAATCATGACCAAGACTCCAGAGGATCAAATTATATAATGCATTAAAAAAAACGGATAAAAAACAAAATACATAATGCAGTAACAAAAATGCTTATCAAATGTAAATACAAATAGAAAGGGGGTAGGAAGAAACAACCATATTCTCTATATTTCAAGTAATGTGGAAATATATACACTATTTATAGTATTTACAGGGTGGAGTTCTCTTAGCAGAGTGATACCAAAATATAGTTCTTGCAAATATTCCAGTTACAGTAAGCCTACAACAACTTATCCAGTATCTTGAAAACAATTACAGGCAGTTTCTTTTAGTGAGTGTGTCTTCAGTTTAGCCTCAAAGCCATTCACTGTTAATTGAGAATGTATTTCTTCAGGTAATTTATTCCATGTTGCTGTACTGAGTTTAGTGAAGGTCCTTTCCCCAATGGTAACACCGAAATGTAGTCTCATTATTGTAATTTCAGCATCCTGGCTTCCTCTCAGTGAGTATGATGGATTACTTGTAAGGTTGATTTTAGTGGAGGAATATTGACCCAGTATGGTCATAGGAGGTTACTAGGTTAATGAGCCTGGGGCCCTTACAAGCCTAGCCAACAGTTTATCTCCAAACAGAAATCTCAGTCAGCACCTGTCGCTCTGTCAGTTGGAGACACAGGTGGAACCCCTGGTACAAATTTGTGGTTTCCTATCCACTCATCAAGGTTGCGCTTGAAGAGGGTCAGTGAGGTACTCTGTTTGACGTGTATGGGAAGTCTATTCCAGAGACGGGGCAGCCTCTGGTAGACAAACCTGTCTCTTCAGCAGGTTTTGTTGATGTCGCATATTAGATTCAGGCCTTTTGAGTGGGTATTATGTGAGGAATTAGACTTATGGAAATGGAGGCTCTCTAGTAGGGCTGGGTCTGAGATTGCCTTGTAGGTGAGACAAAGATCACTTCTGAGCAATCTGTACAATACCGAGTACAGTGATAGTGATTTCAGCCTGTCCGTATAGGACATGTGTTGGAGGCCATGGATTCTCGTTGTGAGGTATTTCTGTGGCCTTTCCAGTTGGTACAGATGTTTGGAGAGGTACATACCAAATGGGGCATTATATACTCAATTACTGGTCTAATGAAGGAGGAGTATAGAGGTAATAACCTCCATTTTTTCTGGATGCAATCTCTTTACTTATGAGATGAACCAAGTAAAAGGCTTTTCTGACCACTGCTGCTACATGATGATTGAATGTGATAGTGTTAACTTGAGTACCCAGGTCTCTCACCACAGATTGTGTGTTTAGGGGGATGCCGTTGATGTGGTAATCAGTAGGGGCTTTGTTTCTGCTGAATGGTATGATGATACTTTTGCATTTAGCTTAAGGGCATGACTCTGGCACCAGTCATTAGTTGCTGTGAGACCCTCTTGCAGTATGTTAACATCATTTGGGAAGTCAGTGAAAGCACCCATCTTACAGTCATCTGCAAACTTGGTGAGCCACAGGCCTTTTGTCTTTGTCTGGACCTCTTGAGAAGTAGATGCCACGATAGTTTTGAACTGAGTACTGGGTAACATAGTAGCTTGGCTAGTAACCAGTTAGATTTCTTTTAACAGGGATGTGCTTATCAGCTAAATTAACAAGGGTATGTTGTATTCACTTTTGAGAACAAGGACATTTTTGCAGTTGGGAAAATAGCTATGAAATTTTGTAACAAAGTTTCAATTGTCAAGACTAAGGAGGACATTTAGGATTAGGGATGAAGTTTTAGGGTTAGGATTAGGAACAGAGTTTTAGAATTAAGGTTACTACACTTCAGTGGAGTTGGCTACTGACAGAAAGTGGGCGCAATTTGCATTGCAAAAAGACTGACAAATCAATTATGCCTGCTTGTTATTAGCAACCAGTGCCAATGTAGCCTATTCTATAAGTGCAAAAATACTTTCAGGGGATGCATTATCAGACACCTTTGCTTCTGTCAGGGGCTAAAGGTACTTAGCTCTGGTCTCCATGCCTTAGCAACTGGCCTTGTACCACGGTTGACCTTGTGTACACTCTTTACATCTTAATCCTTTTTTACGTTATTTGCTGAAGTTTTACTACATAAACTGTAGCTCCAAGTCTGCTGGAAAGATATATAAAATAAAAGGGGAGATTAAGATACATCAAATTATAAATTGCTGGATCCCTAGATGAATAGGGGCAACAGTCTAGAAGATTGTGTATAATTCCAAACATCTTGGCTTCACTCAGTGAACAGATCGGAACACACTGTAGAAAAGAGGAAAAGTTAACTCTACAATGGGTTTAGTTACGCAAGATCAACTGCAGGAAAAAAATAAATTCTTTACATAATGCAAGGACAAAGTGACAAACCAGACCATAATTAATAACAAAAAAGGGGTACTTGCATATAATCGCAAACAGATTTGTACCGTTTTTCCCAGTGCGCTCTTTGCAGTACAGTATTGTCGCACAAGTGTACAGGAGGAATGGGAAACATTCAATAGATAAAGTGTAGTTGTGGAGCCGCAGGAACAGTGAGACAGTTTTTGAGGAGATTCGGACGCAAAGGCCTGCAGAATGGTCAAGGTGGTGTCTTGCTGGTAAAAGTGTGAGTTGGAGTACCGGAGCCAGTAGAAGACACTCTGGCACTACCTATAGTATGTTATGATTGTGTTGTTATTGTCACCATCTTTTAACATTTACACCTTAATGCCTGTTGCTTGCTGCCTATACAAGTTGAGATTACCAGCACTAGCTGTGTGAAGCAGGATAACGGTTTACACCCCTGGCACAGGAGTGCAACTGGGGAGAAAGACAACACAACTGGGGAGAAAGACAACAGTCTGTGAGAAGTGACTGGCCTGGAGAAGTTACTATTCCTTACAGGCACCTCTAATGTCCCTCATAAAATGTTTTTTCCCTAAATTCCCAAGCTTTACACTCAAGTAATTTAAATCAGTGAGCATTGCAGTCAGTGAGCAATGCCATGCGTTACCATTTCATACAATTTGAAGTCTGCAGGTACTGATCTCACAGCATGGTTGCTGCATATTGCTTCGCATACCTGTCAATCTGTTAGCAGATTTTAACTCTCAACTGTCCAGATTTTCTAGTCATATTTTTGGTCCATTTCATTTATCATAAAATTGTAGTTATCCGGCAAAATGCTGACAAATCATTGAGGACTTAACATCAGAAAATAATGGCAGACATTTGATTTTCAGACTTAATATTCTTCAGAAAATTAATACTAATGCAAAACCTGTTATTCTATCAACTGTCTATGTTTGTAAGACCACGTTTTTTAAAAAAAATGTCCCTATTTTGGGGTCTTTGTTCCCAAATTATTTGTGGCTTTGTCCAGATTTCTTGCTCTAATAGGTTGAGAGATATGATTTCAGGAAAGACAGAACAAAATGCAAAATTCTGTGCCCAAATCAGAACAGCTCAGGCGTATACGTCTACTTACAGGTACATCAATCCTTCGCGCACGTGTTTCGCACTTTAAGCAACAAAATATATTGGCAGGGCGGTAACAAAGACGTATCGTTTTTTTCCAGTTATCTGAAACTACAAGTGGAAGGGTGGGAATTTCTAGTACTTGTTGCAAGAGCAAACTGATTATGGATATTACTGTCGAAAATTTTAATATGCGTTTGTCAGAGCTTAGGGAATCAGTTCTGGAAGCTGATTTTATAGGTAGGCCCAGGGGTGGAATTTTTTTTTTTAACGTTTTGAGCCTGTTTTGTGTTGTAAATTAGTGTTTTGTTGAGTTTTCAAAAGTACGTACTTGTAAAGGTGTTAGCCAGGAGGCCTTAATTTAAACATGTATATAAATTAACTTATTTGTACACAGTTTAGTATTTTACTTCGTATGGGTGTTTGTGGTCTACGGTGACTCGTTAAGATAAGAAAGTTGGAGATTCACAGGTTGGATTCCAGAGGTTTAATGAGCATAGGTTGAGATTCGTATCAGATATGGCGGAAGAGCTGACGTATGCTTGCATACCTTTAACTAAATGTCTTTTTGGCGAACTTTTCAATATAACGACAGTCACATTTCTAAACAAAATGACATTCTCAGACTGTATGTAAATGCATGTTTTTTTCATATTCTCAAAAGAAATACCGCTCAACTGCCCCTGATTTTGACACAGATTTTAGCTTTGTCCCTCTTAATCCCTCCTAAAACTAGTGACTTTTGGAGGAAAGATGGTGAATTACACAATGAATAATGACAATAATTAAGAGTTGTAGACTTCTTTCAGAAAATTTGTATTAATTCATATGCTATGATTTTGTCAATGTTTCAAGTTAATAGCACTAATATTTTAAAGTGTCCCTGATTCTGTTGGAATTTGTCGCTGGTTGAGAGGATCCATTCTCCAGCAGTGGGCTATCGCTTAATAACAAAATGTTAACATTGTTGGTTCACGCTTTATAACATTTATAAACTGCGTTCCTTACGCAGTTATGGAAGAATTGTATGTCAGCTTTATACAAGTCTGCATACAACAAGGAGAAGCCGTTCGCTTTTATTAGGTTTGTTCTCAGTTTAAGGGCCGCAACCTCGGCGTTAGAAAGTTTTCTCTGCGAGCCTCAGCAAAATGATAGCATTGGCGTCGCGTTTGGTGCATGATTATTGATGATACTGGTGCAGGGTTTGAGCATATTTTGCGATTACTGTCCGTCTTCTTTTGGTGATTGGGTTGTGTGAGGTGAAGGATTGCATTTAAAGCTCACAGCCTCTTGTTTTGCATAATCTGGGATGGACAGCTGCATTACTAGTAAGGGACAAAGAAAGGTCCACATCAGAAGCATTTTAGTATTTGTTTGAAAGCTGATTAGATAGGAGAATGTAACGGTCTCGGGGAAGTCATTGAATTTGGGAGAAACCGTGTAAAATTTGGAGACAGAATCTCGGTGAAAGCTTGCGTTCCTTTTCTGCATACTTTGTACAATTACTTGCTGATGTGGGCAATGGGATATGTTCTCCAGACACCGTTATTGTAGGGTTACCACCTGTCCCACTTTGCGAGGGACAGTCCTTCTTTGGGCAGTTGTGTCCTGACAAAAATTTGTAAAAATGGCAAATGTCCTGAGATTGTAGGACAAAATTATTTCCTATATTTTATGTAATAGTTGCATAAAACAGTTATTCTGTATCTAAAATACCTAAATGTTATAAGAAACAGAATAAGCAACTAAAATGCTACAAGAATAAGCTTTTATTTAGGCAAAAAAGTTAAGTTCTAACCTTTGTACTGACCATGGGTATGTGTTGGCCCGTGTCGGCCTGTAAAATCTGATGTTTGTACCAAAAATGTCCCACTTTGGCCATTTGAAAAGGTGGCAACCCTACGTTATTGTGGGTTCCACTTCGTGGAAATTTCACTGCATATTTTATGTAGTTGGTGTATACTGGTCCAGTGACATCCTTTGTTAGAGCATTTTTATGCTCAACTTCTGAGAGACTTGCTTGGCTACAAACATTGGCATTAGAAGCTGGAGTTAAGTAAAATTTGCAGTAGTGTATTTTAGTCTTCTGTTAAGTACAAACTTGCAGTTTTAAAATTACTGTTTCATTTTTTTTCTATTTCTTGATTGTGTTTCATTGAACAGTGTGTCGTGTCTCTGTGCAGTTAGTTCCTCGCCCACCCCTGTTCTTGTGTTGGTGGCTCTGAAATTGCCTGCCCCTCCTGTAAGTCTCTATTAGAACACTCCTCCTGGGTCCAGCTCATTTGCTCACTTAACCGAGTATAGTGAGATCATACTCTGAGCCGTAACCTCGGCGTTAGAAAGTTTTCACATTCACAGTTAGAAAGTGTTCACTCTATTTAATACCGAAAGAAGATTTGAGAAGGCCCAACCCACTTAGGTATTTCCTTCCTCTCTCCTTGCACTTAAAAAAAATGCGTTTTATTCATCTGTATTTGTTTTCTTCTACTTTAATTTGCTTTTCTTAAAAGTGCTCAATTTTATTCTGCTGCACTTATTACTGCTTGGTAGTAGCCTGATTAAATTATAACTTATTCTACGTCTTTTGGTTTAAACACTTGGGTTTCATACCGATTGTTTTACATTAAGAAGGTTTGTGGTCTGCACTGTTGTGGTAGGACTTGTAGCTTACATCCTTCTAAGCTGGGAATTGCTGATTGAAGGCCCAGTGTCTGCTATTCTAAAAGTGTTTTAGTTCTGGCTTATGCACTAGGACTTCAGGCCAGCTATTCTAAATTAAGAGGGTTTGTGGTCCGCACTTTTGTGGGAGGAGAGTCTGGATTCTGCCCTTCTGAGCTGGGAATTTCTGGTCACAAGCTTATTGTGCCTGCTTATTTGAAATGGTTTATTTCTGAAATTGGTGCGCCTTGTTGCTGTAGCATAGATCAGATTCAGGCCTGCTGAATCTTGCTTGGTTTGTATAAATTGAGCACTGATCCAGGCCATCTTTTTGGAGAAGGTTCCGTTGCACCCTAGTAGCAGGAGTGTGCAGTTAGAACTTGTCTGAAGACTGTTGGAACAGGGCTTAGTTTTGAGGTTTTTTTATGGTTAATTGGGTAACTTGTTTAAATCAATGTATTTTTCTATTGTTTTATTATATATAAAATTGCACTTTATTCATCTGCTTTATACTGTATTTGTTTTTTCCTGCTTTATTACAAGGGGCATTGACTATAACTCTGATCTGCGATGTATAACCAGTATCATTTTCTGTGTATTTAAAGTGTTTTTTGATTTGTATCTGCTTTTTTTTTTAAATTTTTTTCCAGAAAATAAATGGCCTAATGGTTAAGGTGTTTGCCATACAAACAAAAAGTGCAGCGTTTGAGTCTTACAACCGAAAATTGGCTAGGCTTAAAATGGCTCGTAAGGGCAGTTAGCCTAGTACTTGTCTATGAACCTATGAAAACATATACTGGTTTCCTGCCTTTCTAAGCTAGTATAGTCCAGTTTTCAGGTTAGTGCTGAATTCAGGGCTGTGTTACAAATCTGTTTGCCCATACCTTACTTTGATAGAATGAATTTTCTCTGCTCACCTGTGAGAGGGGAGCTTGCTCAGTCTGTCCCTGGTGGAGTGATTTCAGTCCAGAAAGTAGTAGTTTATTGGCCATTTTGGGCTAATTTCTATCTCTTTCATTTCCCTGCTATAAATACAGCATTTGCCCGGTTTTGCGTGCTGGTTAGGTAGGGTAAAACTATTTCTGGCTCCACAAAGTCTCCTCTTCAATTTTTACCTTGGAACTATACAAACTTTCAACTTAAGCCATTCATTTTTCAGCCCGGCACTTGTTCGAAACTCATAGCAAGCACTTATAAACCCTAGCACTAGACCCTCCTGTAAGCACTTATAAACCCTAGCACTAGACCCTCCTGTACTGTACAGAAGGACAAGGCTCTCTATTCAACCTTACCAGCCATCCATTAAAACAGTTCACTGTACCTATCTATCTAGGCATGTCCAAAGGGCAGTTTCAGGTGTACTCTCCAGTCCAACTGGTGAATCTGGGCATTTTGAGGCAATGTTACAACTGCCTCATGCACACAGGCAACCCTCTCCTCCTACCACCAAACACTAATACATGCGAGAGATGCAGTTATATAGCCAAACTGGAGGCTAAGCTGTCTCGACCAAAGACTGGATCAGAGAGTCAAGAGGAGAAGGGAAATACTTGCATCACACCACCAGTCTCACATGGACCCTTTAAACTAGCACCAGCAAAAAACACACAAATACATGAAAACATACTCTGAGGCTTTAAATAAAAGTCTGCAAAACCAACAGAGACCTCCAAAGCAAACATCCAAGCAACCTCCCCCCCCCCAACACAAACCATGAAACACATGCTTCACAAAACCAGTGTGCCATGCAATCACAGCCCTTAAGGCAAAATAATATACCCAACATACTAGTAATAGGTGACTCTGTAGTCTGGCACACTGATGTCCCATTCACTAGGCTGAATAAGGAGGTTACTGTTAGCTGCCTGTCTGGTGTCAGGGTCTGCCACATAATGCAAGCACTCGGTTCACTCCAGAACAAGTACAAATCTGACTGTCATTGTTCATGTTGGTGTGAATGGCCTGAGCTGTACCTCCCTGGACTACATTTATTTATTTCAGTTTGGTTACTGGGGAAGTCCACTGGGCCAGTGGTGTGCCCATTTTCAGTGGAGGCCCGGGGAGAAAAGCTCCTATAAGCAATATGGTTACAAGGTTACATAATGCAGTGGTAAGTACATACATAAATGGATACAAAGGTTACATAATGCAGTGGAAAATACATATATGCAATCGGGTACAGGGGATAAATTGGCATTGAAATACAATTTTGACATAGGTAGCATAGTTTGTAGGTAGCACAGTTTGTAGGTATTTACATTCAGGACAGTAGGCTAGATTGACTGGACAATAAGTATATATGACTTTTACTAGATATTTACAATATATACAATACTTGGAGTCGAGAGAGAGAATGCTTAGTCTGAGTATGTTAGCTTGGGTTTAATTAGGATAATAGAAAGAGGTAATAGTGCAGAGAAAAGCAGGATAATTAAGAGCTCAAAGGGGAAATTCTTAAGATAGTTATGTAGGGTGAAAGCAGTAGCATTTACGTTTAGTGGATAGGTAAGAGACATGGTGGAGCTCTCTGATCATGTAGCCCAGGCTGGTATGACCCTGACCCGGAGTAGCATACTGCCCTCACCAAGAATGATACCACTGTATAAAGAAAAAATTCTCTATTTCAACAGTTGGCTAAGTTTCTGGTGTCATTCAAAGGGGATCCAGTGTCTGTCCGCCTGGGATGATATGCTCGACAAGCCATGCTGCTTTGCAAGAGACGGCTTGCACCTGTTACCCTAAGGCTTTTGAATACTGGCCAAGGCTCTTGCCACCCCCGTAGTGCCTTTTTTTAGGCAAGGCTCAAAAGACACACCCACCGCCATAAATAGCACAAGTAACAAAAAACTGAGGGTAGTGCTACTAAGTGCCAGAAGTCTAAACCTCAAAATGCATGCACTTGAGGCAGTCCTCAGTATGGAGAAAATAGATATATGTGCAGTAACAAACCTGGTTTAAGGCTCCAGAGAGCACCCCAGCACTACCAGGCTACAACTCGTACCATACATTTCGGCCACAGAACCCAAACCGAAATACAAAAGGGGGCGTATCCATATTCATCAAGGATACCCACACCTCCAGGTTGGTGGCACAGCACGATGCTTCAGAGATCATCCACGTGCAACTAATAATGGGCAAAACTGCAATTCAAATTGTAGCTTGCTACAGATCACCCACCATGTCCCAGGACCCCCATTCTGTGTTTCTGGAAACATTGGGAAACAAAGGTCCTACCAAACACCCTAATATTGAGTGATTTCAATTACTCAAACATTAACTGGGAGAACAACTCCAGTACTAACTCCCTTGCCCAACATTTCCTAGAATTTATAAACTCTTAATGCCCTGGTTCAACTGGTCAGCACTCCCACCAGAGGTGACAGCATGTTGGACGTGGCTATCACCAACATGGGCGACTGGTGTTCCACACCAGAGGTCAACCCCTCACTGGTTAGATCTGACCATAAACAAATCACTTTGGATATCCACATTCCGCACCCACCCCTGGACAAGGAAACCGCCCTGAAAAACTTTTCAAAAGCAAACTTCACGTTACTTAAGACCAAGGTGGAAAGTTTCAAAGCCCCCATGCTGAAGGATAATGCTGTCCAAGCTGCAAAATCCTGTACTAATGCATTCTACGGGCACCTACAAGAATGCATGGATCGTGCCATCCCAAGCAAAACCAAGACCAGCTCCTCCAAGAAAAGGAAACCAGTTTGGTGGACTCCTGTCATAAACAAGCTATACAGTAGGAGGAGGAAATTTAGTACAGAAAAGAGTAAAATCCCAAGAAGGGAAGATATTCAGCAAGAAACTACGATCCCTCATAAAATCATCCATGGCGAGCTTCGAAAGAAAAAAATTGCCAAGAACTGCAAAGATAACCACAAGGCATTCTTTAACTATGTCAAGAATCTTAAGTGGCAATGCTCAGATCTGCTTGGAGTTGGCGCAGAATGGCACAAAATACACTGAATCAACCGAAATCGCCAATATCCTGGCAGACTGGTTCAGTGCAGACTTCACCCCCAAAAGGGCCTATAACCATACTAGAAGAATGTAGAGTCCCCGAAATCAAAGACACGTTAAAACAGCCCTCTCCAAAGCCAAAAACACAGCATCAGTGGGACTGGACAGTGTCCCAGGCTGCATCCTACACGGGCTCAAAGACTGACCCCTCACCTAAACACACTGTCCAAACTTAACCTCTCCACAGGCTACGTAGCCATAGTGTGGCGCACAGCAACAGTTATTCCACTCCACAAAGGTGGAGCCACAACAGACCCCAGGAACTATTGCCCTGTAAGCCTGGCTAGCATGGTCTGCAAGGCTATGGAGCGCATCATCATGGAACTCGTTAAGAGACATTGGGAACCTCCAAACACTGGACCCTACCCAGTTCGGCTTTAAGGGCAGATCATGCCTCCTAAACCTGGTGGACGTCTTTGAGACAGTTACCAAGGCTATAGATGAGGGAAAGGTGGTACACACAGCTTACCTAGACCTCGCAAAGGCCTTCAACACCATTCCATGTTCAGGCTGGTGAGCTTGTCTATAATACCAGAACATAAACCCCTATGTCACAAGATGAGTTGCCAACTGGTTCACGGACAGAACCCACATGGTGAGAGTTGCTGGAGCTAGGTCCAACTCTAAACCAGTTACAAGTAGTGTTCCCCAGGGCTCAGTCCTATAACCCCTCCTGTTTGGCATATACTTCTCAGAGGTACAGGCAAGCACAGGAGGACTATATAGCTGACCAAGTTTGCAGGTGACTGCAAACTAGGGGCTATAATTGACTCTCCGGCTGACAGACATCCTCCAAAAGGGTCTTGCTGAGATGGATACCTGGTGTCAAAATCATGGCCTCAAGCTAAATGGAAAAAAAAGTACCCACAAACTACCACATAGGTGGTAGTCCCCTAAATACAGAAGCTGTAATAAGGGATCTGGGGACCCAAGTAGATAGTAATCTCACCTTTGATAATCACATTGCCAAAGTGGTTAGAAAATCCCTCTACGTGGCCCACCTAATCACAAAAGGGTTTGCATCCAGATCAAAAGAGGTCATTGTGCCCCTCTACTCATCAGACCCATCAATAGAGTGCAATGCCCTGTTTGGGATGTACCTTAAAAGACACCTGCAACAGCTGGAAAGACCACCGAAGTACCTCACCAAGAGGATTACTGGCCTCAAACAGATGCCCTATGCAGCTTGACTGAAGAAACTCCAGCTGTACTTGGTTGCATATCGCCTAATCAGAGGTGATCCCTGTCTGACATACAAGGCCATGTCCAACCCAGAATTTATGGACATGCTCCACCTAAAGAAAACCTTATCCCCTCGAGCCACACACTCTCTAGGGATCTAAACCTCACCACAGCAATAAATAGGACGTGCTGGAGGGATATATTACTGTCCCAGAGACTTCCCATGCTTTGGAACAAGATTCCAATCTACATTAGATGGAGCTCCTCACTTAACGCTCTTCAAAAGAAACCTTGACGAGTGGATGGGAAACGCAGTTTACCCCAGGGATCACTTCAGTGGCTCTGCTGGACCGAGGCACAAGGAACTAATCTAAGGGAGTGGCGAAAGCTAGCACATTCTGGCTAGGCTTATAAATGCCTTCTGGCAGATAGCCTAGTACCTACCTATGAACCTATAAGTCATGTTTTAAGGACGATCTTGAGTGTGCCTTGGGTTAATGCATATATTTGTTGCGTCCACCCCCCCCCCTGAAATAAAGGGACATTTTGTACCCTTTTTTGTGGTACATTGTCATGTTTATGCATTTTTATCATTTGTGTACAGTGGATATAAAAAGTGTACACACCCCTGTTAAAATGCCAGGTTTTGGAGATATAAAAAAAGAGACCACAAATCCTTTCAAAACTTTTCCCACCTTTAATTTGATCTATAACCTGTACAATTCAATTGAAACATCTGTTGGGGGGGGGGGTATTACAAAAAAAAAAAAATATAAGTTGGTTGCATAATTGTGCACACTCTTAAACTAATACTTTGAAACACCTTTTGATTTAATTACAACATTCGGTCATTTCAGCTGTTCTAGTAGGATTTTCCTGACATTTACTTGTCTGCTACAGCAAAAGCCATGGTTCGAAGAGAGCTTACAAAGCATCAAAGGGATCTCATTGTTGAAAGGTATTGGTCAGGAGAAGGGTACAAAAAAATTTCCACACCATTGGATATACCATGGAACACAGTCATCAAAAAGTGATAGAAAATATGAGACAACAGTGGTGTTGCAAAGAACTGGACGTCCTTCAAAACTTGATGATAGACCATACGAAAACTGGTCAGGGAGGCTGCCAAGAGACCTGCAGTAACACTGAAGGAGCTGCAAGAATTTTTGGCAAGTACTGGTTTGTGTACTACATGTGACAACAATTTCCTGTCTTCTCCATCTGTCTGGACTATGGGGTAGGGTTGCAAGATGGAAGCCTTTTCTTACGCAGATAAATGTCAGGCCTGGCTAAAATTTGCAAAACAATACGTTGTCTCCCAAAGCATGTGGGAAAATGTGCTATGGTCTGATGAGACCAAGGTTGAACTTTTTTGGCCACAATTCCAAAAGGAATGTTTGGTGCAAAAACAACACTTTGCATCACCAAAAGATCACCATCCCCACGGTGAATCATGGTGGTTGGCAGTATCATGCTGTGGGGTTGCCTTTCTTCAGCTGGAACTGGAGCTTTAGGCAAGGTGGAGGGAATTGTGAACCGTTCCAAATACCAGTCACCTTTGACCCAAAACCTTCAGGTGTCTGCTAGAAAGCTGAAGAGGAATTTCACATTTCAACATAATGACCCCAAGCATACATCTAAATCAACAAAAGAATGGCTTCACCAGAAGCAAATTTAAAGTTTTTGAATGGCCCAGTCCTAAATCCAATAGAAAGTTTATGGGGTGACCTGAAGAGGGCTGTGCAGATGAGATCCCCTCGCAATCTGACAGATTTGGAGCACTTTTGCAAGGAAGAGTGGGCAAATAACACCAAGTCAAGATGTGCCATGCTGATAGACTCCTACCCAAGAAGACTGAATGATGTAATTAAATCAAAAGGTGCTTCAACAAAGTATTAGTTTAAGGGTGTGCACACTTACGCAACCAGCTTATTGTACATTTTTGCCCCTAACAGATTTGTTTTCCATTTGAATTGTACAGGTTATATATCATATTAAAGGTGGGAGACGTTTTGAAATGATTTACTGTTGTTTTTTTTTTTTTTTTTTGCATTTTAACAGAGGAATGTACACTTTTTTTTATATCTACTGTATAGCTTAAGAAATATTAAAGCAATGCAAATTGCAATATTAGTAAAGTTATTAGGGGCAACTCCAGGTTTCCTTTCTTGGTGGGTTACAGTAGCAAACTGGTGGGGAACATAGGCCTTCTGTCTGGTTAACAATTAACCTGTAATCTATTGTCCCTATGAAAATAATGCCACAGCACGGTTGCAGATCCTAACTGTCTTATTTGTTTGAGACATGAATGCCAAGAAATTCAGTGTCAGTGAGAGCATTTTGGGGGCCACCTGGGTTCTTAAATTCCAAATATCACCCTGTCTTTCCCCTTCTCACAAGCAACCTTTTAGTACATGCTGCAAAGTTTTAGTAGTACACGCAGAATGACCTGTAGCTACAATGCACTTGTATTACAACAGACCTGTGTCTCGCACATTATGTTGGCTCATCTCCCAAAGGGACATTTACAGTTACCCATGTTTTAGTTGTAACAGTGATATTTTACAACATCTGTATGTACAGGGCTGGACCTAGGTGGAGTCTTGGATACTGCCTACCCCCCCCCCCACACACACACACACACACACACACACACACACACACACACACACACACACACACACACACACACACAAGCACATCCTCCAGTGCTCTCATTTGCCATTCCTTACTTCATGCAAATACACTTTCTTCCTTTTCTCACATTTTGCTTTACGCTTTCTTTTTTTAAAGAATCCGAAACTTTTGCAACTTTTTATATGCTCTGAAGTTTTTTTTTTGGTCTTTTCATCCAATGATGGATGGCATGAAGCATGATTAAGGAAAGAAATTTAGCTTTGCTGTTCAGCTTTATTTCCTTGCATTCTTTCACAACACCCCTTTCCTGACCAAGTAAACACAGTAATAATTTAGAAAATAACTCAAAACCATGGCTCCCAGAATCCATGTGGTTATAGAAGTTCTGGGGTGCAGTTCAGTGCATTTTCCCCAACGTTTAAATCCACTGGTGGTGTGACGATATTAGATATTGCCAGCTATGCCAGGAGAAGTAAGGCAGTAGATGTGTAGGGTATGCCAACATAGCTAGCTGGAGTTTTGTAAAGAATTATGTAATTTGTATATCAAACTGATTTGTACAGGTGCTTGTATTGAAAATTTGTAAAGTTGTGTTTTTTTTTAAAAAAATGAATAAGTAAATAAAAATGTACCAAAAGTGGGCCCTGCCTGTTGGACAGAAAAAGTGCACCTGTATGTCAGACTGTATTGTAACTGTGAAAGTTCATGTAGTGTAACAGTGGATACTGGAAGAGAAGAGGTTAATTTCAGACCAGTTAACTTTGAAAAATAGTTTGAAATTAAATTACATTAATGTCTGTGAAAACAAGGACTATGAGTCCTTGTTGTATTGTCCTTAGTAGTGAACTAATTGCTACCCTGAAAGGTGAAAGTGTTTTGAAGTGGTTTTGTGGCTTCCAGATGCTATAACAGATCTTAGCAAGCATGGTGACACATTTGCGAGGTTCTGGTTCCATTTCTAGTAATGGAAGTAATATGTGAACCAGAAGTCTGACCAGATGTGTGATGTCATTCTGTAATCCAGGGCTAAAATGCTGTTTTAATATTAGATGAGACAGCGGTCTCAGAGCAGTCTTGTTTTGGAAACTGGCATAGAAGGATCTCTCACCCACTTCATCTTGCCTTGCTTTAGTAAGTAACTAGGGAATGGTAATTCTTTAGATCAGTCAGGAAAATACAGTGATACAGTGATATTAAAGTACTGTTTTTTCTGTATCTGTGTGTGAATTTCTGTGGGTGAAACTCTAGTGTTTATTGTATATAGATATTTAATGTGTTTTTATGTTCTTTTATTATTAAATATATTGAAGCTTTTTATTGTGACTGGTCCTTTAGAGAGTGTTAAACCTTGAGAGTACTTGTATTTATTTGGTGACATTGCAGCCACTCCTGAAAGCCTTACTGCACTGATCAAACACTACCATTTGTATTGGTATTAATTTCACTCCGTGTAATTGGGTACCCTTCTAAGAAACCTGGTGTAGCTGGCTTAGTGTCTGGTGGCAGCAACTACTGTATAGTTTAGGCAGAGTGGCATACCTGGTAAATGTGCCCAGCATTTCCCTGGTGTGTGTGTGTACGCACAAATACAATCTCGGTGTGTGTGTGTGTTAGCTGCTTGGAGGAGGGAGTACTGTTCGCATAGAGAGAGTGGTGGAGGACTTTACTTGGACACTCAAGCTGAGGACTAAACTGTACAGCTGTGCCAGTGGGGAGTCTTACTGGGTATCTAGAGAGAGAAAGGGAAACCAGCCTCAGGACGGAGTGTTTTCCCTTTTGTGTTCTTAAGGGAAATTGTGCTTGATGCAGAAAGCTGTATCTGGAAGTAGAGTGCGTATCTATCTTTGTTCTAAGTGAAGATCCTTCTCCAGTGTCAGTGGTGAGGATTCAGGCTCCTTTATTACTGGCCCGGTTGCCCAGCGAGGGGAAATCGCCATAGTGGTGGGATAGTAATTGAACTTCTGTTTAGTTAGTTGTTCCTAAAGGTGTGTGTACTCTCAGCAGCCACATGGTAAACGTACTGAGTTTCATTTTCATAACATTTTTTTTTTGTTAGTTTAGTTTAGTCGGGGAAAGCAGGCAAAGATGTTGGCAGGGGATCTTGGCAAGCTGACAAAGAACCAGTTGGCTAAGGTGTGCAGAGCCAAAGAACTGGTGCATGTCAACCTGACTAAAGAGGAAATAATTTCAGTCTTTGTTGCAGCTCAGACCAGCAACCAGGAGGATAACCAGTCTGGTGATGGGAATTTGCAGTCCTCTGAAAGAGAGTTCACATTTTCCTTAGAGGAATTGAAAAACATGTCTGGAGTTTACAGACTTAAACTGGATGCCAAACGTTTGGGATTAAAATCAACAGACTGCGTCAGGCAAAAAAGGTGGAATTTGAATTGGCATCGAGTGTCATTTGGAGGCTGAAGAAAATGGGAAGTGGTGTAAACATGAGATGGAGATGCAGACTCTTCGGGTACATGGAAGTAATGGGGAAGGGAATAACCAAACCCCCAAAGTAAATTTCTTCCTTGGTATACAGAGGGTGATTAATTTTTATATTTTATATCTTTGAAAGATTATGTAGAGTGTATAATGTTGACCAAGGGCTCTGGGTACGGTTCTTAATCCCCCTTACTCCTCCATGGTAAAGCTGTAACTTCTGTTTTTAAATTGATATTGAGTAAAAGTGTTTACTAGAATGTTTGTTTTAAGTTGACACCTGAAGCTTGCAGAAAAAAATTTTAGAAGCATAGATGCAAGGCAGATGAGTGTATGTGATTATATTGCTGAGTGAAGCACTTATTTTCATAGGTGAGTTAGTTAGTCCCTTAGCACTTTGCCTGAGGACATTGAAATCTGGTTGGCAGACTGGGGGTGTAACTCTGCAAGTGAGTTGGGGGGGGATCTGTACTTAGCAAGCAGGGCATCACTGCACAAGAAAGGGATACTCAGTGCTGCACATGGATATAAGGAAACCCATGGTACACAGCCTAAACTACCCCAACAGAGTCCACCAGTAATAGTGAAGCTTCTAGTTCAGGTACCAAGATCAAGGGTTACATGTTTTTAAATGTAACCAGTGGGGGGTGATGTATCATATTGATGTCCATGGAAGCAAGGTGAGGAACAAAAGGTGGAGGGACCAGTAAGTGGGAATAACAGTATGCCAGTGGTATGGTGTCTGGAGACAGCAGGCATACCAGACTGTAACCAGAGTTTATATCCGATCTTAGCAGTGGCCTGTTTTCCATCCTCAGAGAGAGAGAGACTGATGTAACAATTGTGAGGCTTGCAGTGGTTAAAAGAGGAGCATTACTTGCTTGGGCAGTCCACTCCAGTCAGGGTTTTAGGAGGGACCCCATTCCAAATGTCTTTGGCCAGATTTCTCCTAGCCTGGGAGGGTGGAAAAGGAAGCAACCCAGTCGGTGTGTTTTGAGGATATCCTTGCAGCTGTTTTGATACAGAATTATTTTGATAATGCAGTACTTTGTGCATGCAGTTGCACACAGTCAGGCTTGGAGACAGGCAAGTGGGTCTGATAGCCTGGGGGATACCAGACAGACCCAACACTTGAAGCCATGGCTGATAAGGTGGCTATTTTGGGGAGGGAGCTACCCTATAGCAGTAAGCCTGAAGGTGAACCACAGCTAAGTACTGATGTCCCCTTGGACAAAGTGACTGCAAGGGCAGAGGTGAGTGGTAGTACCCAGGCTGATGGGCACTGCTGTAAGAGGATGCCAGACTTTCTGTGGAAGTGGAGCTGGGAGGGGGCAAAAACTAAGTTTGAGAGAGGCTCCGCTCTTGGACCCAATACTTAGAAGTTTGAGGGAAGTAGCTAGGGAGGCACCTGTTCCTCAAGAAAAAGGGGACTTGTGTATACTGAAAATGATGGTTACTGTATAGAGTGGATCCCCCGAGGGAGGGCTAGAGGGTGAGGTAATACAGCAATTGGTTGGTAATGCCTAGACTACTGCCTGGCCCTGCTAGCTGTAGCCCCTGACCTTTTTGTAGGTCATGTGGGCATAAAGTGTACCAAGAGAAGTACTATGTAGAACTTTTGTTGGCTTGGGATTGCAAGGGATGTAACTGGGTACTGCAGGACCTGTGAACAGTGCCAAAATGTAGGCAAAGCAGGAGACAAGGTCAAGGCTCGGTTGATGCCTTTGCCTGTGATTGAATAGCTGTTTCATAGGGTAGCTGTAGATGTTGTGGGGCCTCTTGAGTACCCCAAGTTCTACAGAGAAGAATTTATATCCTGGTGGTAGTAGATTATGCTACTAGATACCCTGAGGCAGTGGCTGTGTCTTCGAGCCAGAGAAGGTGACAAATTCTTTGTTGGAGATTTTCAGCAGGGTAGGTTTCCCGAGAGAAATACTGACCTGACGAGGTGCCAATTTCATGCAAGTTCTTCTGGCTTGTCTGTGAGTGCTGTGGGGTGAAGGACATGCATCACCCCAGAATAATAGTCTTGTGGAGAGGTTAAACTACCCTAAAGACCATGCTGCACACATTTGCAGACCAGTTTGAGACACAAATATGTGCCCATATTTGTGTTTGCATACTGAGAGGTGCCCCAGGAGTCCACAGGTTTTTCACCCTTTAAGTTGTTTTATGGGCATATGGTGAGGGGGGCCTTTAGATTTGATTCATGAGTGGGAGGGTGAGTGTAAATCCCAGAAGGAGATTGTTGTGGCATATGTAGTAAACCTCAAGACATGCATGAGCTCATGGACTTTGCCCAGGAGAAGCTGGCAGGCCAACAGCAGAAAAAATATCTGGTATGGCAGGAATGCTCAAACCAAAGAGTAAGCTGTGGGACAGCAGGTTATGGTGCTCATTCTTGACAGACAGTGAGCTGCAGGCAGCTTGGGAGGGACACTTCAAAGTAGTAAAGAAGGTCGGTGATAACTACCTGTTCAAACTGCTAGGCAGGAGACAGGGGCATGAATTGTACTATGTTAACAGGATGAAGCCTTACCATGACAAGGGGTGGTGCAGAGTATTTGCAGTAGATAACAGGAGTCGTCTGATGGGGATCTGTGGTTACATTGAGCCAGCTGGCAAAATGGCCAGTTATTAAAGTGGAGCCTAGGGTTGCAGGCATATGACAAGACAGTGCAGCACTGTGGTGGAGTCGGCAGTGCTAATGCGGATAGGTTCTCAAAACAGGATATGGGTTAATGTGTTCCCAGATGGGCTCCTGTCCCTCAAACCATGTTTCTCAAGGGTCATTTGAAAAACTAGCTTGAGTTTTCAAAGGGGGAAGAGATGTGACAATCTGAGTTATTGCCAGCTATGCCAGGAGAAGTAAGGCATTGATGTCTTAGCTATGGCATAGCTATCTGGAGTTCCATAAAGAATTGTATGTCATTTGTATATCAAACTGGTTTGTACATGGTGCTTGTGTTGAAAATGAATTTGTAAAGTTGCTTTCTGTTTTTTTTTAAGTACCAATATGGGCCCTGCTGGACAAAAGTGCTCCTCTGTATCAGATTGTATTGGAACGGGATACCAAGAGGTTAATTCAGTCCGGCTAACTTTGAACGAATAGTTTGAAATTACAATCTTTATGGCCTTCCAAGTAATTTATCTTGCAGTTTTGATTGCAGCCACAGACAAAATGTCTGAAACAAGGACTATGAATCCTTGTTCAATTGTTAGCAGTGAAGTAATTGCTGCTGTGGAAGGGTTAAAATGGTTTTATGGCTTCCAGATGCTATAACACCTTAGCAAAACTCTGTGTGCATGGTAATACACGTATGATATTTGGGTACAGTTTTTCTACTAATGGGTATAGTATGGGAACCGGAAGTCGACTCTGTGTGCTGTCATCCTGTAATTCAGGATTAAAATGATGTTTTAGTACTAAATGAGACACGTCTTAGAGCAGTCCGTTTTATGGAATCTGACAGAAGGATCTCTTGCCCACTGCATCTTGCCTTGCTTTATTGAGTAACAAGGGAATAGTAATTCTATAGATCAGTCAGGAAAATATAGTGACATTAGTTAAGTACTGTTTTTCTGTATCTGTGTGAATCTGTTCATCTGTGTTTAAATATTTCCTCGGATTGAAACTCTGGTGTTTGTTATAAGTATATATTTAGTATTTTTGTGTTTTAACTCCTTACATCCAAGTGATGCCTCAGGTGCATCTGCAGCTAACTCCTCTAGGTGTCAAAACATTGTTTGTTCATATTTGCATCAATAATTCAAAGATCATGCTATGCACAAGGTTTCAAAAGATAGCATCTTAAAGCTTACATAGTGGCAAACTTAATTGTATTAATGTTTGACCTCTGTCTAGTGCAGGTGAAGAGATATTAACTGTTTTATGATAGTAATTTATATAGATATTTGTTGAGATATTTAGAAAATTGTGAAAAGTATAAGTAAACACAGACAACTCCTTGGCCTCCTATAAAAGTTCTCCATTAGATGAATACTATGCTGCAGACAGTATGTGTGTAACTTGAGTGGTTGCTGAGATATTGTAAGTTTACAAAATATTACAGATGTACTGTGACATATAAACGTCTGTTTAATACCTGGAATCTAAAGAATACTGTCGCTATAAAAATAGTGTGTGCTGAAGGAAGGGTTTGCCATTTGTACTTTAATAACCCCTATGGTTCCAGAGATATGAACATTTGTTTGAAATGTGAGACATAATTTGACTTTGTCAAAAGGCTTCGGCTCTGCCCATTGGAAGTTGCAGTGCAAACTTTCTGAGTTCCATTGGCGTGAATGAGGGATTTAAATACATTTCAACTCTTCATTATGGCTGGTCTTTCAGAGAATATTTTGAGCTTTGGGAATACTTATATTTGGTGGCACTGGCCACTCCTGAAAGCCTTACTGCATTGGTCAAACACTACCATTTGTGTTCGTATTAATTCCCCTTTGTATATTTGGGTACCCTTGTAAGAGCCTTAGACTAGCTGGCTTTGGAGTGTCTGGTGGCCGTAACTACCTTATAGTCTGGGCAGAGAGGCATAGATAGTAAATCTGTGACAGCCTTTCCTGGGTGGGTATGTGTCTGTGTGCATATCAAATGTGTGTCCGCTCCTTGGAGCAGTGACACTGAACATTAGTTTCACAGAGAGTGGTGGAAGACTTGGCTTGGACACTTTGCTGAGGACTCAACTCTACAGCTGTGTCAGTGTGGAGTCTTATGGGGGCCGAGAGAGATGCAGTAGTTGCTAACAGTAAACTAACAAGCCAGTTGTTATGAGTATACTGCAATACTGTCTGGGAATACTGCCTGCCTCCCTAATCCCCCTCCTCCAAAAGACAGTCGGTACCAATGCATTCCTCTGATGTTACAATGGGATGAAAACAGAGGTTCAAATGGCCACAGTCATGTATTTCAAGTGACTGCAGTCCTAATATAAATGTATACATACTAGGCCTCATCACTACTCGTGTCTAACACCCAAAGGTAGCCACCTGTATTTGTGCTTGATGTGTGAGTGTAAGGAAAGTGAAAAAATGATTACAGTAGTGTATTCTACTTTGTTGCTCCTAGAGATTGCACTGCCCCCTAACATGTTGTAGTAACCATTTTTGAATGCCTCCGAGTTCTGTGACAAAAGTTAAAGAAACTATGATCACACTGTCCTGCAATGCAAACAGAATCTATAATGACCTTCTTTGCATACCTTTTAAGGTTTGACTGTAATACAAACTACAGAAATAATGACTCTGGAGTCTGCCTGTCCTCCCTGTGGTCGTGTGGGTTTCCTCCGGGTGCTCCAGTTTCCTCCCACATCCTAAAGACATGCTGTAGGTGGATTGGACACAATAAATTGGCCCTAGGTGTGTGTGCCTTCTGTGGAAGGTTGGGTGCCGGGTTGGCAACTCGACACTGTAAAAACTCCACTGCCAATCATGAGCGGATAAGTGATCCGCTGTGGCAACCTCTAACAGGGGAAAAAGCTAAAAGGACGACTACACAATCTCCAGCTCCCAACATAACTTAAAGCAGCCTTTTGTACACACGTGTGAGCAGGGCTGGTTTTAGAATGGGTGTGGTTAGAGGCCACCACTTAAGTCCATGTCAAAACCATTTATACAGTCTGGGGAAGTGGGGACCACCAGACTCCTAGAAAATTTGTGTCTAGTGTTGTGTGACACATTGTATGCTTTACGTTTGAAATATGACTGCAATTTTTTACTGCTACCCAGAAGAACGTGTGCTGGCATTATTGGGCATGTGCACAGATGAAAATAGGGGATATATTTTTTTTATTTTTTTTTTTTACACAAACATGCCATAGCAATTCTAGTTTTGCGCTAGTCTGAGCAAATACATTGTGCGTTACTGGTACTGCCACACCAGATCAGTGTCTGTTTATCCTAATAGGGTCGTATCACTGCCTTGTTTATCCTAACAGGGTTCTATCACTGCCCTTTGTTTAGGTTAAATAACGTAATAAAAAAAAGATTGCGTTTTCCCTTACTTTTCCTCAACCAGGAGCAGTAGGGGTGAGTCACTTATTTAGCTCATTGAGGAGTGATGCATACCTGTCACTGTCCCTGATTTTTGCCTCCAAAATGATTTGCTGTAAATAATTCCGTGTTGGTCAGGAATTCCAAACTTCAGTGTGTCCTATTTTTTTATTGCCCAAAAATGCATGTTGATTCCAAATGTTACATTTTAAATGAATTAGAGTAGTATTAAAATGTATTTCTGCTAGTGAGCATTTACTCTTATTTTTAGCTTTGCGTAGAATTCTTGGAAGTTGAGAGTTACAGTATCTGATCTGTCAGTATTTGTAAAACTCTCAGAAGATCTGAATTAACTGCTGCTCTTTTATAATCCCAGGTATGCTCTGAGATCAGTCGCTCTGGGCTACTGATCTTTAGTGCTAACCTTGCTCATGTTCATGATCTGCTTTATCCTAACATGGTCGGATCCCTGCCTGGTTTATCCAGACGGGGTTGGATCCCTGCCTGGTTTATCCAGACGGGGTTGGATCCCTGCCTGGTTTATCCAGACGGGGTTGGATCCCTGCCTGGTTTATCCAGACGGGGTTGGATCCCTGCCTGGTTTATCCAGACGGGGTTGGATCCCTGCCTGGTTTATCCAGACGGGGTTGGATCCCTGCCTGGTTTATCCAGACGGGGTTGGATCCCTGCCTGGTTTATCCAGACGGGGTTGGATCCCTGCCTGGTTTATGCAGACGGGTTGGATCCCTGCCTGGTTTATCCAGACGGGTTGGATCCCTGCCTGGTTTATCCAGACGGGGTTGGATCCTGCCTGGTTTATCCAGACGGGGTTGGATCCCTGCCTGGTTTATCCAGACGGGTTGGATCCCTGCCTGGTTTATCCAGACGGGTTGGATCCCTGCCTGGTTTATCCAGACGGGGTTGGATCCCTGCCTGGTTTATCCAGACGGGGTTGGATCCCTGCCTGGTTTATCCAGACGGGGTTGGATCCCTGCCTGGTTTATCCAGACGGGGTTGGATCCCTGCCCTGTTTGTTTAGGTTAAATAACGTAATAAAAAAAAATTTCCTTTTCTCTTACTTTTCCTCAACCAGAAGCAGCTGTTATGGGGCCACTACACAGGGGTGATTAAGGGGCCCCTTGCTGCAGCTATGGGTATTGTAGGTACCTAAAGCTAGCTATTTTAATTTTAGTGGAAAGAATGTCCACCAGCAGGATTTAACTAAGCCAGGGGTACTGTATCTGTGATAAAATTATGTATGTAATTATGAAGCCTGTTACTTGACGTGCTCCATGTAGTACTAGTTGCAGAAAAAAAAACAAGTGCCTTGTTGGCTTTCAAAGCTGTAAAGTACTTATTGAGGGCTGTCAGACTGTTTTAATGTATTATCTTGTGTGTCCCTGACTTTTTGTAATATTACTGGCGCAGACAGCAGTTAAAAAATAAATCCATTTGCAATTCTGTCATTTGCTGGCTGGTTCTGGCAGGTTTAACTGCATAGTGCAATACTCTGCCTTAACAAGTGAAGCAGGGGATGCTTGGCTATTAAGATCGGTTCTTGGGCAGTATAGAAGGGCTTAAATGGTTTATCTTTTTCCTATTGGATACTTATTCCAAATTCAGAATGCACCTCGAATACTAGTTAGTCAGATGTGCATGCTTCAGGGCATACCATCTAACTTGTCTTTTTTTTTTCTGAGTTTCTCTTCTCTCAAGATTTACTGAAGATTGACCAGCTTTAGAACCTACATATATTGAACGTTGCACTCTGCTTGATTGTACTTTGCACTCTGCTTGCTCATTACAGTGTATATTCAGTTTCTCCTATATATTTAGTCTAAACTGCTATGTTACTGCTTTCATTTCTGTATTTTTAGTTTGTGAAATGTTTTGTATTTCACCTTGTCTGAGCCTGAAATTGGTCTGCATTGAACAGTGCACTTCTCAAGTAAACAAATATATCTGTGCGCTCCAATATTTATTTTAATCACTCTGCTCCATGTACTACTAAATATTTAACATGTCTAGGCAGTACTGTGCTTCATGCACTACTAAATTATTTAACATGTCTAGGCAGTATGCACAACATGGAGAAGTAAATTTGTTGTGCTCAGGGTTATGGTTTGGGTGAAATGTTAGCATGCTCCAGTGAAATTGAGTCGGTAGCTAACAATTCAACAGAAATGGGAGAATGGCACAACACAAATTCAAGAAGAGCAAGTTGTGCCCGTTTGGTATTACTCTACATTGTAAGGGTAAAGATGACGTCAGAAGTTATAAAATACTTTTAAAACAAATGCAGCACATTTCACCAACATAGCAGTAGTTTAAAATATCTGCACATCTGTTTAAAAAAAAAAGTTCTTTACTAAAGTAATTTAAAAGCTCTTGCATTGCAGAGATAGCTTTGATACCTATGCAAAAGTGTGAGGGAGAGTGTCTTTGCACTTGAAGGACTTTGAAATGGCTGCCTTAGCTACTTTAACTGCAGTACTGAGAATATAAATCAGAGTAGTTTGTGCAAAAACAAGTTGCAGATGCTCTGCAAGATGCACATACTAGTTCACAATAAATGAACAGGGCAGTTTAGGAATACATAGTTCCTATCTGGGAATATTGCCTGCCTCCCCACCCCCCAAAACAAAACAGTCCCTGCCTGTGCATCCCTGTAGTGTTGGATTAGGATAAAAGTAGGGGTTCAAATTGCCATAGCCATATATTTCAAGTGACTGCTGATGTATATAACATGCCTGTATATGTGCCCAATGTGATTTGTGAGGAAAGTCAAAAAAAAAAAAAAGCTATGACTCCATGTTCACACCTCAAAGGTTTGACTATGTTGAAAATTAAAGAAGTAATAACCACACAATCCTCAGCCCCCCATAACCCACAGCAGCTTTCTGAACAAGGCTGGTTTTAGAATGGGTGCAGTTGAAAACGGAGGCTATTGTCAGCTTTATCCTAGCAGGGTCATATCACAGCTCCTTTTTTTTTTTTTTTTTTTTCAGGTTGAAGTGCATAATCAGAAAATTGATATATTTTTCCCCAACCAGCAACAGCTTTTGTGGGGAGTGGGGACCACCAGACTTCAAGAAGATCTAAGTTTTTGAATGTCCTTTGATATATTTCAATGCCTTACTTTTGAAGTGTTATTACTTGTTATATACGTTTTTTACCAATGCCCAGAAGAATAATCTGTGTCCTGGCATTATTGGGTGTGTGCACAGAAAAAAAATCAATATTGTTTTATGCATACACGTAAGCATAAGCCACAGCAGGACTAGTTTTGTACTTATTTCAGCAAATATTAATACATTGTGCAACAGTGGTACTGCCATGCCAGACTGGTGACTGCTGTTTAACAATCTTCTAACATCGGCAGGGGTAAGTCGCTTTTATACTCAGCATTGAGGAGTAATGCATAATTGTCACTGTCCCTAATTTCAGACCTCCTGTGGTTTTGCTAATACTTTTGCTTTAATACTGAATGATTTACCAGTAAATACATTTTTTCCATTTTTTTGCACATGGGGTCAGGGTGTCGCTTGAACAGTGACAGTCATCTAGAGCCAAGGTTTGCATGGCCAGTTGGCTAGGCCTGCCATGGAAGTTCTTCACACACTCCCACCTATGGCCAGTTTAGAGTATCCCATCCACTGACTACATGTCTATGGAATGTCGAAGAAAACTGTAGCACCTCAGAAGAAACTCATGCGAACACAGGGAGAAATGTAGACTCTACACAGAAGGCACCCCCGCCAAGAATCGAACCAGGGAACCTCTTGCTGTGAGGTGATGACACTGTTTGCTGCACCACGGTTTGTTTGTGCAAAAATCTCAGCAACAGAATTTATACCCATTTGTAGTTTTAAAGATTGAGAGAATTAAAACTAGAAATGTTTCTTAAAATCTGCTGAGATTTATTCAGTTTAGTGTGGCTTAACCGTATTACCTTGCCATCCGTACCACTACAGAGAAAAAGAATTAAACTACAACCATATCAAGTTTCTATTTTCAAAATAAGAAACACTATGCAGCCTTTCAGAATGTAAAAAAAAAAAAAAGAGCAAAACATGAACATTTACTAGCAACTATGAAGGAAGTTCCCAGAATTCTTAGTGTTTATTCTAGCCTTCTAACAGTTCTTTTGTTATCCAGTCTCCCCTTGCCTGCCAGAACAGTTACTTGGTTGCATGATAAAATTTTCAACATCTACAAGACCAAAAAGTAAGTTATCCAGCAGTTATATTAAGGTTGGGGTAGTGTCCCCCCCCACCCCAATACTACTGGTTCTTAAACCATTAGACACTCAATGGAAAAACGACTCGATATGGAAAAAGTCCAAGGCCCAGCTGAGCAAATCTATCAACCCCCTGCTCCCAAAATAATCTACGCTAATCAGAATCAAGCAGTCAAGCCATTCGAGTAAGAACTGACTTGCAATGTCATGGATACCGTAATGGGCATTACACCAATGGGCGTTACACCAACAAGCAAAATCAATCTTCAGAATGTGGAATGCTACACTTATCTTGCATGGTGTGGAACAGATGGGTGAAATGTGACAGGTTTGCTAGCAGCAAGGAAGGAAGCTCACAGTATAGTTAAAATGTGGAGTTGTGTGTGTGTGTGTGTGTGTGTGTGTGTATGTATGTATGTATTCTTTTGATACCCATTCTCTCCTTGCTTGCCGGAACAGTCACTGTTAAGATTTAACTTGGTCTTTCCCTAACACAATCTAAGTACAACTGGTACAACTGGATGGGGAACAGGAAATTCATCCCTGGTTTGACACCTGTATCTCTAATGGACACAGGCAGCCTGTAAATGGTTAATCTTTCAGGCCCCTGCTTACACTTACAAAGGGTACCAGAACTTGTCAGAGATTTGGGATGCTTGGCTAGGCTTAAAAAGGCTCCAGTGACCATTAGCCTAGTAGACACCTATGATCCAGTAGTACTCATGAGGCAAAACCGTTATACAGCAGCTGTATTGTTTTACTACACACAACCTGCTGTTCAAGCATTATAGACTTGAGTGCAAGTTGTAAAATCCAGGGTGCTCACTTAAAACAAGCTATTTTCTGTTAGCATCTGTAGTTACAAATTCATAATGAACAATTTTAGCCTTTCTTCCTCATTACTTCTGCCCACAGTCATTGTTAATACTGTGACCTCTAACCTGGGCACATGTGGTGTATGCGCGCACACGCCACTTGCTCTTGTATGACTCTGCAATTCTGTTTGAGATGAGTGAATAAATTCATAAAAATAGCCCAAATGTTTATCTCTGCCTGCTGATACAAGAACCATGCTGTGGAACTCCCTTCTGCGCTCTCAACTCCTTGGCTCAAAACTCGATTGGGAACATATTTTAAATATTTCTCCTGTATATGGTAAGTTTATTGTTCTAAGATTTTTTTTTTTATTAGCAAGCATTTTCTGACAAAGTCATGATTTATGATTCTCTCAGCCTCCATTGTCTAGCTGTGCGACTGAGCAGCCTAGGAGTGCTGTCTGGTTAAGGGACTTAAGTCTGAAAAAGGTCTATGGAAATTTAGGGGCACTCTTCTGGTAAACAAATCAAATGTTCAGTATTCATAAAATATAAATTCTAAGTTTAGAAATGTCTTCAGTGTTTGCAACCCTTGAAAGTTGAGTCACTCTCTCCCTAAACTCATCCCAAGAGACTTGAGGTCAACGATTCTGCACTTCTAATTCCATAGGATAACAAATTCCAACATTATGAAAAAAATAAAAAACATGTTTAGTGAATGTGAATGAATTAGTTTCATCAGTTTTATTTCTTGTATCATATTTCTGTCCTAAAACATTAATCCCAATACAAGCTTTGTATAATTCATCATGCAGACATTTATGTATAATACTTGAATCACTTCTCACAAGCCTGTGTGAAACGGATAACAAAGATAATCTCTCCAACCTTTTCTTTTAACTTCTTTAATCTGCTTGGTGTAATACCTTTAGATCTTCTCTAACTACTTGTGAGTTGAAAAAGCAATCAACTGAGACTCCATATTATGTCAAGTGGTGTCACAACAGCCTTATGCTAGGGAGAATGTACTCTAAAGATTAGATATTGTACATAGAATATTTTTAATTTGACAATAAGTATCCCTTAAATGCTGTTCAGAAGGCAGTAACCCATCAATCCTCACCCAGATCACTTATACCATCAACTTTTTGTAGGATCGCATCATCAGTAGTAGAAGGATATTCCTTTATTAATTGAAACCAAAATGAATAATTTTAGTTTTCTTAATATTAAATGTCATATTTCTCGACTGTGACCAACATACCAATCTGTCCAGAGATTATTGCAAGATCGTAAGGTCATCTCTCTAAATGTTATTACACACCTATATTACCATTGTCAGCATACTTGTGCAACCATATTTTACAACATTGTGGGAAACTGAACATAAAAAATGGTGCAGTGGGCCTACGACTGACCCCCTGAGGGACTTCAGACTTGTGTCCTAGAGCTATTAAAATAGTTACTAGTCTTCACTCTTGCATTGTCTACCGTGAAGCCAATTATCTACGCACCCAATTAACTTACCATTACTAGTTTTTATTTACCACTAATTTCAGTGCAACTCTCTGTGCAGTATCAAAAGCTCTATACATTTCTAAATGTACTACATCCACTGGTAAACTGTTATCCAGAGCTTCTTAACACATGATCTACCTGCCGTAAAACCATGTTGTGTCTTGTATCCTGATTAGAATGCAAATTTTAGTGATTGCAGTCTACAACAGTTTGAGAGAGTCCCATTTTGCAAGGAAAAGATAGGGAGAAGAGGGTAGGGCAAAAGCCCCAAAACAGACCATCTTGAATACCATTTTCTTTTTTCTGTTTGTCAACCCTGTAAACCCAGTGGACAGTACCTATTTTGAGGGGTGACCCAGGAGAATTGTTTTTAGTGACCTGCTCAGTCACACAGTAGATAAATGGAGGTGGAAGAATTCAAGCCCTTTACTTAAGGCTCTGAGCTGTTTAATAAAACTGCTTCATGTAGTCCAAAGTGCCACACAACTCTAATTCACATAAAATATTAAAGGACATTGGGTTTTGTATTCACATACATTTTCTGAACAAGAGGAGATGGGAAATTCTAATAACTGGTATTATTGACTGCACTCCTCAATGGCCTTATTAAAAACTGAAGCATTTAGTGACGGTGTGGCAGTTGGTGCAGATGATTGACTCCATGCTGTTGGTGAGCTGCTTCCTGTAGTCGAGTACATTGTTTCTACCTCCATTTGTCTACTATGTGACTTTAAGCAAGGGTACCTTTTGCTTGCTTTACAAAATAGAAACCAAGCTAGAGCATAAGTAATAAGGCAAAATGTTTACATGCATTTTCTTAATACGAGTAGATCTGGATTATAATGATCTAATGGATCTCTCGGCAGGCTATTGGACCACCATCCAACCCCAGCCATCCATTACTTGGCTGTGTCTATCATAAACCACAGCTTAAAAAACCTGTTAGTGTGCATAATATTACCTTTTTTTACTTACAATGATCAGAGATTGGATTAGCATGAGAACTGTAACCCTCTTTCTTTAAAACTCACATTTAATGCAGATATATTTGGCAGGCCAGTCAACAACAAACTTGCTGAGATTGATAATCAAATAGCATGTAATGCAGTGCCATTAACAGCTATCTGAAGGGTGCAGACTTCAAAAGGCAAATGTATAATGTATTTGGTAACAGCATGAGAAAGCTTGGACACCAAGTGCTCTCTTTCAGGTGCAGCTCTGTCGGAAGTGACTTGGTCAGACTTGTACTAGACACATGAAGACTGTGAGGGAATCAGATGCCACACTACAGGAAGCAGCTCATTACCATTTCATAGACTTGCTCATCTAAACAGGAGCGGCCCTAGGTCAACTGGTGCTCTAGGCAAAAGGGCTCCACGGCACCCCCCACTACATTACCTGGTGCCCCCATCCTGGTCTACCTATACCAAATAAATACTGGAAAAGCGCCCCTGCTAGACCGGTGCCCTAGGCGGCCGCCTAGTTGGCCTATGCCTAAGGCCGGCTATGCATCTAAACTACTTGCCAAACAAATTGTTAAACAAGTTAATTTAAAATTGTCGTCTTGGTCAAAATGGGAACATTAAACTTCTGGACTCTGCTGTCTAGTTTATTCGCAGTCAAATAATAAACACATTGTCAACAGTCAACCAAACAAGGAAGCCAAGGATAGTGCTTAAAGAAAGTGGCTCTTATGATGAAACTCCTGTTTACTTCAATCTGTTTCCTTTACAGCATAATTACTCTGGGATGCAGGGCACACACACTTGTAAGAAAGTTCCTCAAGTGTGGAGAGGTATTGTAGTGTTGAAGTGAAGTGTTGAAATTTTGTAAGGAATGCAATGCTGATTGAAAAGGAAATGTTACAATTCTGTATGGTTGATATGCATGTTACTAAAGATGCACGTGCATAGACCACAGACACAAAGTGCATCCTTAAAGATGAAATGTAAAAATATGCTTAAAGAAGAAATGCAAAGTAATGTTTAATTTTAAGTTTTGCGACATCTCGCCAGTAGCCCCTAGGTAATTGCCTGGTGCTGGATCTGGCTCTGATTGGTGGGTTCATGTTGCTTTTCTGCTTGGCGTACAGTAAATAATGGCAGGAGCAGCTCTTTTTGCTAGTATGATTGCGTTTAGGCCTTGTTTCATAGGATCATAGCAAGACCCGTATAAGCCTAGCCAATAAATTAGCCCGTGTTCCCATAAGTCAACACCCGATGCCCCTGTCCAGCACTGACACGGGTAGAATCCCAGGTGTGTATTTATTTCCCATCCAGTCATCCAGGTTCCTCTTAAAGAGGGATAAGTACTCTGCTTGATGTGGAGATTTTGTTCCACAGATGGGTGAGTCTCTAGGGAAACATCTGTCCTGTTCAAGTTGAGGTTTTGGGCGCGGGTCACTGGAGTGGATTTTGGCTTATTGATATGCAGCGGTTTCATCAAGGTGGGGTCAGATTGCTCTGTGTGAGACAGAGTAGAGGGACATATCAGTGTAGGATAGATTTTTGAAGCCTTGGATTCTCCTGGTCAGGAACCTCTGTGGTCTTTCCAGCTGCTGCATGTGCTTTGCAAGGTGCATGTTGAAAGGGGCATTATACTCAATGATGGGCCTGATAAGGGAGATATACAGGTTACGACTTCCTTGTTCCTGGAAGAAATACCCTTACTAATGAGGTGAACCATGTAGAAAGCTGTCCGTACAATGGAGGCAACATGGTAAAAAGTTAAATTGATGTCAACTTGGGTGCCCAGGTCCCCCTCAATTGCTTGCCTGTATGCTTAGGACGTTGTTGTTAATTTGTGGAGATGTCACTCTCCCAAAAGGGAATGATGATGCATTTTTTGGTGTTTAGTTTGAGGCCATATTTCTGGCACTAATTGTTTGTCTGGGTGAGAGCCTCTTGCAGTATGTCTGCGTCACTAGGGTGGTTGTTGACAGCTCCCAGCTTGCAGTCATCTGCAAAGTTAGTCAACCATAGACCTCTGGTTTTGGCTTGCACCTCTGAGAGGTATATCCCAAACGGCAGGGGCCACAAAACTAATCCCTGGGATATGCTGCTCGTTACAGGTCTAATTGGGGTAGTTTCCCCTATCAGTGAGCCATTTGGCTACCCATCTGGACCATACGGATTTATGTAAAGCTGGGATAGCTCATCTATTATGCCCATTTGGGGAATAGTGTCGAAGGCCTTGGCCAAGTGAAGGTAGGTGGCGTGCACAGTCTTTCCCCTCCTCCATGGCTTTGGTGACTTGACTCAAAAGTCTACCAGATTTAACATGCATGATTTCCCCTTGACAAGATCAAACTCTGTGGGATCAAACATTTGCAGATTGCCGATTTTATCCTTGTTTAATATGGTCCATGATGATGGATTCCATGGCCTTGCAAATCAGCCTAACTAAGCTGATGGGTCTATAATTGCTCCACCTTTGTGCAGAGGGATGACAGCTGTCCTCCACTGAGCTGGGACGAAACCGGTACTCTGGCTTAAGTTTAATAGGGTGCCTAATGGTGCTGCGAGTTCCTGCCAGAGTTGATGCAGGATGCAGCCTGGGATGTCATCGGGTCCCATGGGAGCTGTGTTTTTAGCCTTTGAGAAGGGTGGTAATGACTTGTTCTTAGAGATAAGGGGTGGGGGGCAGGTGCTGGGGATATTCTGAATTGCTGATGGGGGAACAGAGAAGTGATCTGCCAGCAGGTTGGCTATATTCATGGCATTTGTGCACGTGGTCATGACTATCAGTTCTGAGCAGATTTGGGTGTTTCCCGTTGTGGACGTATGTGAAGAAGCCCATATGATTGTCTTTAGTAGATGTGGCCAATTTGGACTCTAAGCAACTTTGGAGGATTTCACTAACACCCTTATTTCCCGGTTTAGGCCAAGAAGAAATTGCTTCCAATTTGGCACCTGTTCTTGGTCCTAGACAGAATTTTTTCCTTGTGTTGTAGAGGTTTTGTAGCTGTCCACCAGACAGGTTTACTCTTCCTTGAGGAGGAAGATTTTGTCCTGTCGGGTATTGCTGAATCAATGCATTTATATAGGTGGTTGTATAGTACTTTAGTGCCAGCTCCTACAGTTTGGGGAGGGGGCTGTGAAGCTGTTTAGACCTTCTCTCAGGAGGCTGTAATCAGCTTTGGAGAAGTTTTGTTTAAAGCATAGCAGGGGGGACAGGGGAGATGGTGACAGCTTTGTGGCCTGATCTTGCCAGGGATGACACTGTGGGGATGATGCAATGGTTTCCTATGTTTGTTAGTACCAAGTCCAAGATGTTGTCATCTTTTGTGGGGGGTATCAAATAGCTGGTCTGAGGTATTAACATTGACCAGATCAAGGAATCTCTGAGAATTTGTGTTCTGGCTCGAGTAGTTCTTCCAGTCACTGGTTGGGTAGTTAAAATTGGCCAGGATCGGGGTATAGGGTTTAATCTTAATAAATTTGAGGAGGTCCAGATAAGAGGCATGGGGGTCCTGAGCCAATGTTTGAAGCCTGTAGCTAACTATGATTTGAATAGGGGACTTGTCAGCCGTTAACTGCACCTAGAGCGTCTCCTGAGAGTCATACTGTCTGACCAGTCTGGAGCTGTGTATATCTTTTTAATATATAATGAAACCTCACCTTTGGCTTTGATACCGTCAGTTTGGGTTTTGTATGTATGACAACATGAGTAACCGGGTAAGGCTGGGGTGCTCTGTGAAGCTTTGAACCAGGTTTCTGTGTCTGTACAAATGTTAGTGTTTTCCAGGGTTGAGAGTGCTTGCAGTGAGTGCAGTTTCATGTTGACACTCCTAGCGTTCAGCAGCATATGGCCTTTAAATTGCATTTAGATGAGATTCTCATGTTAGTCTTTATCTCAGGACATTGTCTTAAAAAAGCCATTATGGAGGAGGCAAGAGCCTTTGCCAGAAGCTTGAAGCTCAAGGGAGACTGTTGCAGGCCATCTCTGGCAGAGTATTGTGGTATGTCAATCATTTCTTCCCAGGCTGACAGGTACTGGATCCCCTTAGAATGACACCTGAAACTAAGCCAGTTGTTAATCATTTTTGTTTGCATTGAAGCATCTTTCTGGGTGACTGTAGAATGATACTTACGGCTAATGACCTGCCTGGAGCACCTATTCAGTGAGCTTCATGTCTCTCTCAGATTACTACCCAACCCTGCTAGCCTCTGCACTTTCAATTATTCATTCGTGCTGGAGAAGGTCAGGCATCCCTGTTACACTCACTAACAGAGAAGGCAGGCCCTTACCAGCATAAGATGGCTGCCAGGAAACTCTGCAAGTGAAACAGCCAGGCCTGGATGCAGCAAACCTGTATCCAGACTATGCTACTTGACTGGAACACACACAACTCCCAGAAAATGCACAGATAGCACTCGCACACAGAAAATACAACTCTCAGTATGAAGTATTTTCTCCTTACCAGATTTTGGAACATTCATAGTGTGCCCATTAAATTAATAAATTGTGTTGTGGAACACCAGTCCAGCTGTTTATTTGTACTTTCATAAAATTAATACAGTCTGTTCCTTTTAGTTTATCTGGTACAGCAGAAAATCTCTTTTTTTCTGTATGCGCTGATCTTCTAACTCTAATTATTTTAAACCTCTCTTCTTCAGAAGTCCAGTGCATTTTCATTTCAGACTGATTTTTGAATTTTTCAGTTTTATTAGTTCATCTGAATAGCTAGTTAAAGCTTCTGGTTAGTCCAGTTTTTGACACTACATTCTTTCAGTATTGCAGTTATTTTAAAGCCTCTGCATTTGAATTTTTTCCTCTAAATTACTGGAAGCCATCTGTTGTACCAAAGCTGAAACCTGAACTGTTTTTTGCTGAACAGCTCAAAATTTCTTCCCAGACATAGTTTTTCTCCTTTTCTCTTCTGTTCTCCAGATTTCTTCTTTTGGCATTTAGGCAGTGTAATTACTAGCCAGTAACTGAATTTTACCCAAAGTGATAACGTTTGGTGGCTTTTTGCAGTTTTTCTGTTTTCACATTGGGAGAGGTTTATTGTTGATATTTATTTATGCAACCATCTTGGAAGTCCAAATCTGAATCACTGTTACGTGTTTTGTATTGTATTTAAAATTTTTGTACCCCAAAGGCTATCTTGACAATTGCCATACTAATATTGTTCAGTTTTTGTCATCTTCTTAAATGGAGTTTGGTTCCATATAATACGACACTGCGCAGACTGCCTAAATGTCTATTTTTTTCATCCTAGTAGATTAACAATATCGCAGAGAGTCATTGGCGTTTTGCAGATTATCAATGAAGGGAGAGTGAATGCTCCTTTATCTGTTTAAGGATACAGCAGACATCGGGAATAGCATTAAAATTCTGGTGTAAATATCGACTGCATCAATTATACTTTGGAGCTTTTCTCACCGGGCCCCTGCTGAAAAAGGGCATCCATGCTGAGTTGGACTTTTCCCGGTCAACCAAATCATAATTTTAGTGAGGTATATAAAGGGGGGAAAATAACCTAGGTGCTTAAATATATTGAATACATGGATGAGGATCAGGACTTTTAAGAAAATAATCTGCATTAAACCCATCATGTTTAAGCCCTGCATTAAGTAAACCTCTTTATAAAGCAATAAGTTTGCCACTGCAGTCACATTCACACAGTTGCTCCACAGTGGTGTCTTTTTAAATACTTTAATTGAATGAGTTGTCATAAAATGTTTGAGCTTTCACAGCATTTACATTTTTAATACCCTTAACACGCTCTTGCGGTCTAATTAAACTACTATGAAATTTAAATTAAATGTAAAACTTACTGCAGAAACATCAGTGGGTGGACCACATTACAAGTTCCCATAGTTATGAGCTTCACATGTACTTGCATACTGAACAGTATTAGCACAATTATTTATTGGCATGTTTTTTACCCAGGAAGTCCAACTGGGTAGGAGCCCATTTTAGCGAAGGCCTGGGGAGAAACGTTTCAAAGTATTACAAACATTTTTAAGAAGAATAATTTTAGTCTTTAAAACATAATACAAAAAAAAATGGTTTAAATAATTATACCAAATTAGACATATGAAGTTATTTGTTAACAGTAGATAAATTTATCAATTATTTAAGAGTTGGAGAAATTTCAGCTAGTTTATAGAGACCTTCAAGGTAAGTTAATATAATACAAACAAGAATTGCAATAGGAAGTGAGAGAAATGCAGGCTTATGGTGTATTTAGACAGAGGGGCAGGAGAGAGAAATTGATAGAAGTAAGAAGTGAGTGAAGAAGGGAGAATAAGGGAATGTAAGATATTTTCCCACATGTAGGGATATAGCTTATCCTGGTGATGTTAAAGAACAGAGCCAGATTTTGGCTAGGAAGTCTTTCAGAATGGTTTTGAAGGATGGGAGGGAGGGTATTGACCTGATGAATAGAGATGAGGAGTTCCAGGCCTTAGCAATATGATACTTGTATGGGCAGTTCCCAACAGATATGTCTGTGGACAGACAAGATTTTGGTCATTGGATCATAATGACCAGCTAGTAACACAGTTGTGTAGAATGTTAGTGGATAGTTGCTTGTGTAGTAAATACTAAAGCCAGCTGTATCACTGTCTGAGGCCCTGGGAGAGAGTGGCTACTGCTGGCTTGCTCTTACTGCAAGTATGGAAGTGGCTCTGGCTTACCAGATGGGTGAGATTTATTGACAATATTAGGCGCAACACCCAGTGGAGTCTTGAGAAATCTGATCTTGAGCTGCCATTGTATTAACACTAAGTAGACAATGGGATACTAGGGTGCGGATGCATATTTCTCTTTGGGAGGTAGCTATTGCAGACTCTGAGAAGCAGCCTAGATGGTGTTCTTATGGGGAAAGGGTAGGCTGCCTCAAGTATCAGCAAGTTAGCCTTCTCACCACCACCTAACTGGCATGGAGGAATGTAAAACTGCTGGTGGGTTTACTAGGCAGGAATGAATGGGCCATAGGGCTTTTGACCAGTTTGGGGCTATCCGTTTCCTGTTCTTCCAAAACAGGCCGGTTGGATGAAGGTAGAGCAGACCACAGGCAAGATCGTGTGGAGGGGAGCCAAAAACCTCATAAGTAAGGAAACTGGTGACTTACCCATCCTCATCTGTAGTCCTTTGGTTGCATAAGCTGTAGATAGTGTCTCCTTAATCTTATTTTCTTAGAAAAATTGACAGATGCCAGTAAAAAATGCAGTTCTGAACATAATGCTTATTTAGACTTTTCTAAAGCCTTTAGTATGATTTACTATACTGGTATTATTGACAAACTTGCTAATCTAAAGAGAAACTCTTATGTTTCCCATTGGGTTACAAACTGGCTGTCTGAACATGCAGAGTTGATGGTAACTCCTCTGAAAAAGCACTTCACTAGTGGTGTCCCACAGGCTTCTGTCCTGGATTGTCTTCTCTTTGGCATCTACTTCTCCACTGTAAAGGCTGATGTAAAAGATGTATGGCTAACCAGGTTTGCTGATAACTGTAAATTTGCATGTTACTAGCTGATGCTCACTCATGCAGTATGAGCTTGCCAGAACCAACAGTTAGTGTGCAGACCATTGCTTCAAACGTGCACTAATTTTTTGGCAATTATGCAAGAAGCCAGTATATAGTTTTGTATTAGATGCATTTATTATTTTTCTTAAAAAAAATCAGACACATGTACATACATAGGTAAAGGAAGACATGCTTCATAAGATGGTCATCTATAATGCAACCAACGTTTTGCATGAAATTCCTGTAACTTGATACAATGGCCATTTCCATGAAACTTTATTTAATGTTGATTCTTAGGCAGACAAAATATTGAAAGGCTAGGTCAGATGACCAAAATTTAGTATCTAGACTCATTTAACAACAAAACTGTTTATACTATATATGTTAATTTACATGTGCTATACAGACTTCAGCCCAAGGGTCCATGACTTTAAGGCAGTATCATAGTCACCTTCCTAAGCTTTTCTTTTTTCCCATCTGTGATTTAAATGTTTTATTACTGTCTACAGTCATTCACTTGTCTGTGTTATAATTCTGCAAAAATGTGACCTGTTGTAATGCTCTTTAGTAGTGTATACTTTTTTTGTCTGTAAAAAAAAAAAAAAAAAAAAAAATGTGGTATTGTACTTGTGGCTAGAAGTGTCCCAGAGCCAATTCATTTAGTTTTTTTATTCATCCTTTAACAAGGTGTGACATCCCCATTCTGGGCCAATAATAAAGGAGCCTGAATCCTCCCCACTGACACTGGAGAGGGACATTTTTTGGAACAAAAATGGATACACCCAGTATTTCCAGATGCAGCTCTCTGCATTAAGCATAGTTTCCCTTTAGAGCACACAGGGAACACCCTCAGTCCAGGATCTGGATTTCTCTGTCTCTCTCCAGGTCCTTGGTAAGACTCCCCACTGGCACAGAGTTGAGACCTCAGCTGAGTGTCCAAGCCAAGTTCTCTACCACTCTTTCTGTGAAACCACTGCTTTGTGTCCCTGCTTCAAGCAGCTGACAGACACACACTGAGATTTGATTTTCACACACACACCCCTGGGAAAGGCTGGCACAGATTTACTAGCTGTACCCCCTTCTGCCCATACTTTAAGGTAGTTACATCGCCACCAGATACTCCAAAGCCAGCTACTCTAAGGCTCTTGCAAAAGTACCCAATTATACTGAGTGAAATTTAATATTAATACAAATTATAGTGTTTGGCCAATGCAGTAAGTTTTTCAGGAGTGGCCAGAGCTGTCCCCAAATATATACAAATACTCAGATTAAAATATTCTCTAAAAGACCATCCACAATGAATAGTTTGTATTTATTTAATAATAAATAAATAACATGAAAATACTATATCTATTGACAACACCATAGTTTCAATCTCAGGAAATATTGAAGTAACACATGTGGCCAGGCTGACAGTTCCAGAAAAACCATACTTAAGTCAGGAAAATATAGTGAAATTAGTTATCTAAACCTGCTAACACCCCCCCCCCCCAAAAGACTTAACAGCATCTCTAATAATTAACACTCAACGTAATTATAACGACACTTTAGTAGGTAATTAAACTTTTCATCTGCTGAATACTCTATCCTTACTTTAATTCATTTGGCATCCACTGAAATTTCCACTAAAGGTTCATCCTTCCTCTTCTAATTACTATATACTACAGTTCCCCTGTTTGTTATAGTTCTCAGCGCCACCAGAAATCTTTGTGCTTACTTATTAGTTTTGTTGTTTGATTGCAAAAGTCTCCAGGTCTATCCCTGCTGTGCTCTGACTCGCTTTGCTTCCCTACCCCCATTCCCACCCCTTTTCAATAGCTTTATACCTCTTGTAGCTCCTCCCCAATCTGTTACAACCATTAACCTTCCTCCTAGCTGTAACATTATCCTCCCTCCTTCTAGTTCCTCATTCATTCTAGAACATTCTATCCCTACCTCTTCCCGAACACCTACCCAACTCTTTTCTCTCATCACTTACTCTCCACACTACATAAGATGACCTACACCATACAGCTTCTTTTCGAAGTATCCTTGCTGTCCCTCTGCTCATATTAAACCAAGCTATCTGCCTTCACATTTCCTTAGACATATGTCCGACACTAACCATACCATCACACACACGTGCAGTTACTCTGACATCATCTCCTCCTCCTCCCTATTCATCTCTAGCAACATATGTCTAACTTAAACTGAAATTTTCCTTTAGCTTCATTTATCCTACTTGGATCCCTTTTAAAAACCCATCACCTACAGTTATACATAATCTCCTAGTACTATCCCAATGAGAATATATTCATCATAATCCTGGCCCCAACAACTCGCCAGCATCCATCCAACCTTCCATCAATCAAAACCTATGTATAACAACAGTGAATGCATGTAGGATCTGTAATAAAATTACTGACTTCCAGACTTTGCTATCTCTATACCCCCTGATATTGTAACAGAAACATGGTTAAAATAGCATATATCTTTTACTGAAGTTATGCCATCAGGATACATGTATGTATTGTACATCTTTTCTTTACTTGTAACCATCATCATTCCAGTATTGCATCAGTTGCTGAATTCGTGCCTTTAAACTTCACTGCTTTTGTCCTCCTGAATAGTATTCTGCCCATGTTGTTCCCACAGTTTCCGTTTTTCTATGGAATTTGCTCCTTCCCTTTTCTAAAGAGCCCTGTTCCAGTTTTTGCATCTTTTATAATCAGAACTTCAAAAGCTATATCGACTGTATTTAATTTCTTTTTTGGCAGCCAACAGAATTTAAACTTGGGTTTAACTCTGTATAGGCAATTTCGGAACCTGTGTCCTAGCTCAAAAGAATTTGTTCCTTTAATTACAGCGATTTGCTCTCCCAGTATTTCTGACAGAATACTCTAGGGAATTTTTAAAATTTACCAACTCATTCCGTTTTCAAAACCTGCATTTCTGGTTACCTTTTCTTTCCCATCGTACCTCCATCCATCCTTTCACAGGACTAAACGGAAAAATAAACATTTTCTACAGAATCCTTTTTTATGTGAATTGACTACCTGGTAACCACCATTTCCAGCATTATCTACCTGAGGAAAAATTATTTTGAGAAGTCTGCTTGGGTTATAAAATTACCTGTTTGCAGACACCTCTAAGCAGAGATTCTCAACCCTGTGGTCTTTGTTGCAGACTTGGAAGCCGTACATATGTCCTTCCATTATTCTCTGGAAATTGTTCTTCTAATACCTATTCCCAATCTTTTCTAACCTCCTCTGTTTGATTTATTATGCAATATTTTATAAGTTGTAGTAATTATCCCAATTTTTAACAGCAGCTTCTGTTCTAAATTCCATTAAAAACTCTACCAGAACAGGTCTCTAACTTAAGATTCCCATTTTCCCTATATTCTGATATCAGCCCCTGGTTATTGAAGGCAGTCTGTAGCTTGCAGTTCAAATGTCTTTTTGGCATCATCCTGCTCTTACTTTTCCCTGTGTAGTTATTTGCTCCCAATACCTTGGTTCCTTTAGCAATTCTCTCCAGTAAATTCTACCCCCTCTTGCCTATTTACTGTAACCCTACTTGGAACAGTCTTTCTTGGCAAAATCTCCTTTCTCCAACCCCACATTGGCTCAGTTCTTGGCATAGTTTCTGCTTCTTTATGAATTTAATATCCTTCATAGTTCTGCTTAAGGATCTGCATCCAAAATCCCACTGTGTCTCTATTTCTTAAACTCCCCTCCCTGCCTAGTCATCCTTTTCCAGTTTGAATTATAACCTTCTGCTTGTGTTATGTGTATGAGCCTTAACTGTGTAGCTCTAAAATATCCATTCAAATCAGGTAATCCTAAACTATCTTGCACTGTTGGAAGGATTAAGTTATCCCACTTAACTTTCCCCTGCCAAATTCCTTCAGCTCTCTGTTATTGTCCACAACTTCTCCTATGGTTGATAAAATGTCTAACCTGCGTGTAGAACAAAAGCGACAAACTTTTTCACTGCTTATGTCTTAATATCCTTGTCCATAAACAGCTTCCAGTTTCTCTGTTTTTGTATTATCTATTTAGTCTATTCCTTTGTCTTTAGCTGCTATAACAGAAACCTTTTTAATCGGAAGTCTGCATCTGATGAAGCGTATGTCAAACGAAAATGTGAGTGGTAATGGTGTCTATGTAAAACATTTGATCAAGTTTGTCCTCTCTGAGCTTTATTGCTTCACCTTTTGGTTTGGCTGGATTTGGAATTCTTGGAAAACCTTAGAAATCATCATCACCCCCAGACTTCAACAGAAATACCATTTGTTCCTGGAAACTTTTCCTTAAGATTGATTATGCATAAACATTTTATCTCTTATCGTATCTTAACTGTCAATCTTCCTCTACCTCTAACCTTGTAATGGTCTTCCATTAATAATGCCATTTATGCTCTATGATTGCACATTCTCTGCTTTATATGAATGTTAATAAAATTGACAAAATATCTCAAAACATCTCGGGATCTCTTGTTGTTTAGTTGGTTATTGTTCTAGGCTCCCTAAGTTTAGGTAAAAATACGTTGTGTATTCTGTTGCCTAGTCATTGTGCTAAAAGTTTTTTTATGCAGTGGATTTGTGGAAAAAAAATAGTTGCTTAACAGCAATCTTTCTAAACTAGTGCGAATTATCCAGGCACTCCCTTATTTTCTCTAGCATTCTGCATTTGTACATCTTTTTCTGTGTGATTCCCTTTATTTTGTAGTATTTTATCCTTTGTCAGCCCCTCCTAAGTAATTCATATTGCTTCTTAACCATATATATCTCTTATGTCTACCCTATTTTCATTTTAGACCACTCACTAGCTGTTACTTATGAAGATATTTCTATAATCCATAATAATTCTCAAATAATTCCTACTATCTGTTCTTTTATGACATGTAGGCGGAAGAGTGCCAGTGTCTCATTACCCTACATTTTTGTCTTTGTTTTTATAACTGAAATAGTTACTGGATGTTTGTCAAAGTTTTTAGTTAAATGCCCATGCTCCTGTGAAATATTTCTGTCTAGTGTTGCCCAGTTATTCTAGCTAGGGGAATAATATGTAAATTATGTTCCTGCGACTGAATTCATATTTTCTATACCAAATATTTTCACAAATTTCTGAAGAAATCTACCCCCTCTTGTTGTATTTTCCCTTCTAGGTCCCCCAATACATCCTCACTTTTGCAAATCAAGTTCTAGTTAGCTACAAGTAATATTCCCTGTTAAAAGCTGATTTTCTCCCAAAATTTTAAGCTCCCTAGTAGCAGGTTTTGGTGGAATAAAAATACATGCTAGTGTAATCTTCCTTCCTTAACAGTAGCTCCGAACTACCAAAAGTCTAACGTTGTGTCTTTTCTATCGCTATTGGAGGCCCTCTGGCAATTGGTATAATGACTCCCTGATAGTCGTCTGAATATTCATCATGAAGTCCTTCCCGTATCAAATTCACATGCTTATTTCTTTCCAAATGTGTCTCCTGCAGCATTGCTTTTGCACTTTGCATTTCTTAGTGTAATTCAGTATTCTTTTGTTTTTGTCTACATCTGTAAAGCCATTTATGTTTCAAGATTAATATGGATAGCGTAGCCATTATGAGAAAAAGCTGTTGACCCCACCTATTGTCAGTTTTTTGAATATGTATTTCCCACTTTGTATTACATGGCACGCACTGTTTGACTGAATTATCTTTTGTACTGTTTCTTCTCTATTCAAGCCTATTTCACTCTTTTCAAGACATTGTTTTAATAGAAAACCTTAAACTAAATACATTTTTTAAAACCCCACATCCCCTATTAACTTGGAACAAACACCCAAAGCTATCCCCCGGATTCAGCAAGCAGCCGTGCAGGAACAAGTTGTTCCTGCATGGCAGAGACCATTCTTGTTTGGCACGGTAGCGCCATGCATATGTATGAAACCTCACTGCTGTCCTGTAAAACGGACATGGGTCTGTGTACGAGTGCAGGGGGTGTGTCTGAGAGCAGATCTCTCGCAATACACATGCCCCCTGCACTCCAGAATTGCCGTTCGGCAATTTAAAATGAGCGAGAATGCTCGTAATACCCCCGACCCGTTGGGCTAAGAAATCTGGACAAAGCCGTAAGGGACAATCGTCCCTACCAAGCCAAAAGTTGAGAGCATAACAGATAAAGCCATAAGGGGCAATTGCCCCAACAAAGCAGAAAGTTGATGGAATAACAGGTTCAGCATTAGCATGGATATTCTGAAGGGTACAAATAAAACACAATAAGTACATTTTTTTTATATAAGGGTGTGCCTGTTGCTTAGCTACTCTCAGCCCAGCTGAAACTGCACAGTAAGTTAAAACGGAATAGACATCCTGCGTAACAGTAAGTGCAATATTGTAGGGACTAAAGCATGCACCTTGCATGTAATCTTTCATGGTTCGAGCCTCACCAAAGCTCTTCCCATTTTGTATGTATAAACATAAAAATTTAAATCTGTTTGCATATGTAAGAAGTAACTGATTTTTCTCAACCAGAGTAGTGTTAGGCCCAGATGTGAGGAGTCAGTGTAATAAAGTAGTGAAGTCCCCCATATAAACACAAGTGCCCCATACAGTATAGTCGCACAAGAATAAATTAATCACAGCACATGGGGGATGTCAGGGAAGGTAAATCTATATTATGTAATTAATGATGACTCAATCCCATACAGGTGGTAGACCAATATAATAAAACAAAGCAATGCTAAGAATTGCACAGCTATGCTGACTGGGTGTAAGCATTGTGTACATATGAATACCAAGCAATGGATAGCCCAGCTAAGAGGATTTTCCCATTGGTAAGAAATGCTGAATCTGCCCCTTTAAGCACTGCCAACTTTAGCTAAGTGGGTTTGCCCGTAGCTTAGCTCAGCATTTTCAAAGCCGTCCAATCATGGCAAAGGGTGGGAAATCGGCCGTATTTAAGCCCCGCAGGTGGAAATGCAGCTCATAACTAGTTGTAGCTCTCCACTGTAGGTAGTATGGCAGGTGTTGGAGGGTATGTGCTTCCGAGTGCTGCTCTGGGGCATACATGAGTCCAAGGTCATGATAGGACTCGTGGTTAAAAAAAAACTGACTGCTGCAGGACCAGTACCAGGACTATATAAACTGGAAGCCCGGGAAAGTCTCACCCGTGATCTCACCAGTGCCACTCATATCCCTCGGACTGGTGAGCAGGTCCGGCACCACTATGCCAACTTGAAAAGGAGGAAAAGGGAACTCTTGGAACAGTGAGTCCAAGAAGCAAGACAGAGGGAAGATGTCCCAGCAAGTGTATAAGTATTAATAGCAGTAATTGTTTACCAAAGTCCAGCCTATGTATGTGATGGATAGGTATGCATACATGTTTATCTGTTTTTGTTACAGCTTCAGCTGAGCGGGCTGTGAACCAGGAAGCCCATGCCAGCAGGTTGCAAAGGCTGCGTTGCGAGGCTGGTGAGTAACAATCCTGCTTGTAGTACTCATACCAGATAAATATAAAGGAGTAAAATGTCACCTGGCACTATGAAAAATGTGTATGGTTTCCACTGAACAAACCAGGTAATATGACAGTAATAGTCTCATATAGGTCATATTTAAATAAGTGTAACTGCCTGGCAATAAAGTTCTGAATCCTGGACTGGTTGTGTTTACTCTGGTATTGTATGGCCTCACATGTTGCATTCACCAAGATCTGGTATGTGAATAGTGTCAACTGTTTCTCGCACTGCGCTACATATAAACAAAATGTCTAGGAATGTCTGTTTAAGAATGCTGTAATTACAAAGTCAGATTGTGCAACTGGGAGACTTGGACAGAAAACACTGAAAGAAGAGACTGCACTTTCTAAATAGCTCACTATGATGAAACACAAATTGTTGTATTTTTAGCACACACAGCCATGATAGAGTTGTAGTAAGCTGTATGCATAATCATACCTCTCAACTGTACATGTTTGTGCAGAATGTCCAGATTTTTGCCTCATATTTTTGGCCTGTTCCTCTGATGTTCTTCATCTCACATTGCTGCAGTCCTTACACTTGGGTAGTCCGCTGTCCTCGGTCGGCCCGAATATCAAAGTATAAGGCTGACGTCGGTCAAGGCGCATTTGACTGACATCAGAACGTCAGGGTACAAATGCGCATGACCGACGTCATATCCCCAGTCTTTTTTGCCGCATGGTCCGATGCAGAAGCAGCATTGCAAGTGCTGGTTGGCGTTCTGAGATTTTTCGATTTCGAAGTTTCAGACCGAGTTCAAAGTTGGCTAAGTACCCCGTTGGGGAATGTTTTAGTTTTTTCTTGCCTCAGTGATTTTCCGGATGTCAGAAAGTCAATAATTGCATTTCTTGTGGGAAACAGATACCGCATAGAGATTATCATACTTTGTGTATTCCTTGCTTAGGGCCTGAGCACGACGTTGTTGGCTGTCGCTCTTGTGCTAGATTCAATAAACGCACTATAAAGAGAAGGTTGGATTGTGCCAGGTTAGTCTTTGGGAAGCGGTGCAATTATAAAATGCCGTCGGCCGACGCCCGCTTCTTCGAAGAAGCGCAAGGACAAAGCAGTTAAGCCTAGGCTGGAAGAACCGTCTGTACCGGACGCCGGTTCTTTGGAGGTGTCGGTGGAGCGGCTCCACCGGAGGTTTCTTTGTGTTCCCAGGGTGTGACTTTATTATTGCAAGATGTGGCCTCTCACGTGGCAGGTCAGGCTGAGGGGCTTCTCAGGTTACTATACTCCCTCCCTTCCTAGGGTGGCTAGGCCCTCTCCTTCTGTTTCAAAGGCTTCTCCCAGGGGCAGGCCAGGTTCAGTTTCAGTTGGTGTCACCCCTAGTTCTTCTGGAACTGTGCCCAAGAAGCATATGCTTAAAATGGCAGAAGATTTGATTACTTTGATTAGAGGTTCTATGCCCCCTCCTGATAAGAGACCTAGGGTGGAGCCTGAGCTAGGGAGTTTTGAGCAGGCTTCAGATGTTTCAGAGTCTTCGGCTGAAGACTTGCAGGAGTACTCTCCTTATTCTGATTCTGATGTGGATGATTCGACTCCTTCTGCTTCTCCTCCTGAGGATTTTTCTTTTTCAGAAACTCTTCATTCCATGAGGGAGCATTTTAAGTGGGAAGGTCAGGACTTCTCTGATTCCAGGAAAAGGCTTAGGGAATTTTTGTTTTTACCCCAGCATAGGCCTTTGGCTATACCTCCTGTTTTGGATGTAGTGGAAGATGTTTTTACTGAGGCTTCTCTTAATCCTGATTCTTTGCCTCCTACTCCTGTTAAACTGGATAGGTATTACAGGGTGCCTGAAGCTCATAAGTTTCTTTTTAAGAGTCCTAGGGCAGACCCAGAAACTGTTAGCCAGGGGCCTAAAGGTGTTAAGGCTTCTGTTGTAAAGAATCCGGTTCCTGCAGACAAAGAAGCCAGGGCCTTGGATAGATGGGGAAAGAAAGTTTATACTTCTTCCACTCTTGCTATGAGGGCTTTGAATTGCCAGTTTCACATGTTGAAATACCAAAACTATCTCCTTTCACAATTGAAGGCTAAGGTTGATGCTCTGGCAGAAGGTATTGATTGTAAAGAGTTGCAAGATTTAGTACATGTTTCTGAACAGGTGGGTAAGCATTCTTTGCAATGTGGTTTTGATGCTGTACAGGCCTCGTCTAGGGTGGCTGCCACTGGGTCAGTTCTTCGCAGGCACGCCTGGCTGAGGGATCAGAATTTGTCTGACCATGTTAAAACAAAGATTTTAGATGCTCCTTTGCAATCTGACGTGTTGTTTGGTTCTCCTGTTGAGGCAGTTTTAAAGAAAATGGAAGACAAGGCTAAGTCTATGCAGACTGTTAAAGATTTTTTGCAGGTCCAGCCTCCAAAGTTTAGTAGAAATTGGCCTACTAAGGGGTGGACGTATCCTTCTTATGATTCCCAGTCTAGGGGTAGATCTAGACGTGGTAGGGGCAGAGCTCAGGGCTCTTTCAGGCCTAGAACAGGGAGTTCTCCTGCACAGTCTTCGGGTGAGGGCAGGGGTCAGTTCTTTCGTAAACAGACCCAATGACCTACCTTTTCAGTTGCCAGAGCCTTCTCGTCTGGCAGCACCTTTGGGAGGAAGGTTGGCACTTTTCAAAGAAAATTGGAGTTTAATTACCCAAGACAGATGGGTATTGGATATCATACACCACGGCTACAGGTTTTATTTCCATACCTTGCCTCCTTTCAAAGGCATGCCAGACGTTCCTCCTCAACAAAGAATAGAGGCTCACAAGCAAGTTTCTCTGTTGCTCCAAATAGGGGCCATACAGCCGGTCCCTATGCCAGAAGTGGGCCTAGGATTTTATTCTCGCCTGTTCCTAGTACCAAAGAAGGGGAACACGTGGAGACCAATTTTGGATTTATCTATCCTCAACACTTATCTGGACATTCCCAAGTTCAAAATGTTGACGTTGCAGCAGCTTTTACCTCTGCTGGGCAAAGATCATTGGATGGTAACTTTGGATCTCAAGGAGGCTTACCTTCATGTTCCTATCAGACTAAGTTGCAGGAAGTATCTGCGTTTTCGAGCTGGGACTTCTCACTATCAGTTCTCTGCATTGCCCTTTGGCTTATCTACTGCCCAGAGTGTTCACGAAAGTTCTGGCTCCAGTGATAGCTTTCTTCAGGCTAAAAGGAATACAGATCTATCCTTATTTGGACGACTGCCTGATTCTGGCTCAAGGAAGGGAAGAGCTTCTTCATCATTTGGAATATGTGATAGCAGTGCTAAGATGCCTGGGGTATTCTGTGAACGAAATAAAGTCCAGTCTAGTACCCTCTCAGGACATGTGCTTTCTGGGTGTTAGACTGAATACAGCATCCCAGATGGCCTTTTTAACCCCGGACAAACAAAAGAATCTATCCCTTTACTTCCATCAACTATCTCATCAGTCCGGGCTGACTGCAAGGACAGTCCTTCAAGCCTTAGGGTTCATGGCATCTTGTATTCTGGTGCTTCCCAATGCCAAACTGCATATGAGGAAGCTACAATGGTATCTCAAAAATCTATGGACACAGCACTGCCAGGATATGGACACTGTCATTCAAATAATACCTTGCATTCAAAAGGAATTTTTGTGGTGGGCTCAGGAATGTCACCTAAACAAGGGACTCTGTGACCCGGCCAGAGGAGAGTCAGATTTTAACGACAGATGCCTCAGACAAAGCTTGGGGAGCTCATCTAAATGGAAAGTGGATACAAGACAAGTGGCCTGCCAGACTACAACATCTACATATCAACATGAAGGAGATGTTAGCAGTCCAGTTTGCATTAATAGCTTTCAAGGAATTACTTCTTCCAGGGCAGGTGTTGATTCTAACAGACAACACAACTGTCATGTGGTACATCAACAAGCAAGGGGGAACGCATTCTTATCCTCTATGCAAGCAAGCAATGATTTTGTGGGAGACTGCTCTCAGTTTACAGCTCAATCTTCAGGCAAGGTTTCTGCCAGGAGCACAGAACTCCTTAGCAGATGTGTTGAGCAGACGAATTATGGATCCCCACGAGTGGAAATTGGATCCTCATGTATTTCAGAAATTGACAGTGTCATGGGAAACTCCAGACATAGATCTGTTCGCTTCTCCTCTAAACCATCAGCTGCCAAAGTTTTGCACAAAAAGGTTTCATCCCACAGCTTGGAGAGTGGATGCTCTTTCTTTCAATTTCTTCATGTGTATGCCTTTCCACCTCTGCCTCTCCTCCCAAAGGTACTTCTAAAGGTCAGACAGGACAAGCCAAGGATGATTTTAATAGCTCCGGATTGGCCTCGACAGCACTGGTACCCATTACTGAGAAGTCTGGTACGGAAGCCTCCATGGCCTTTGCCTTCGATTCCACACCTGTTGTCACAGGAGGACAGCCATTTGCTCAATGTCAAGCTTCACTCTTTGCACCTAACAGCCTGGCATATTCTGTTTTGAACCATAGTGGGCCTCCACTTCCTCAGCAAGTTTTGAATGTTATTTTGGAAGCTAGAAGGCCTAGTACAAGGAAAGTGTACGCAGACAAATGGAAGAGATTTTTATTTTGGAGTGCAGCAAAAGATTTTGATGTTTCTGAGCCTAATTTGTGTGTGGCTCTTCAATATCTTACTGAGTTACTAGACAAAGGTTTGTCTTTCTCTTCTATTAAAGTTCATGCTGCAGCAATTTCGGCTCACTATGATTGCGACCCACCATTGTTTTCTCATCCTTTGTTCAAGCAATTTCTTAGACGGGCAAAGAATATAAGACCCCCACGAAGAGCTCCTACTTTTGCTTGGGATCTCAATTTTGTGTTGGAGAAACTCACTCTACAACCTTTTGAGCCTGCAGCTACTTCTGAGTTGAAATATTTGTCATGGAAGACTGCTTTTTTGTTGGCCATTACCTCTGCAAGAAGGGTTTCTGAATTGCAGGCCCTTATGGCGGTTGAGCCTTTCTTGATTTTCTATAAGGATAGGGTATCATTACGTACTAATCCTTCCTTTATGCCTAAGGTGGTTTCTAGTGTGGCTTTAAACCAAACTATTCATTTGCCTACTTTTTATGCAAATCCCCAAAATAAAGGGGAAAAGATTTTGCACACTTTAGATGTACACAGGCAGTTGCATTATTATTTGGACAGAACTAAAGGGTTCAGGCAGTCTCAGCAGTTGTTTGTTTCTTTTGCTTTGAGTTCTCAGGGCAAGCCTGTGTCAAAACAAACTATTTCTAAGTGGATTGGGTTTTGCATTGCTTTCTGTTATTCCCATCATGGCAAGGAGATTCCAGCTGGGATTAGGCCTCATTCCACTAGGGCTACTGCCACTTCAACAGCTTTTTGAGGGGTGGCAACCAAGGATATTTTGGAGGCAGCTACTTGGAGTTCAGTGCATACTTTCTCTAGGCATTATCACCTGCCACTTTATTCTAAATCCAGGGCTGGTTTTGCCACTGCTGTTTTGCAGGGCATTTTGGCAGCTCCTGCTTCCTTGTAGTTAGCCATCCTCCCTTACCTCTGCTTTGGGATTCTACCCAAGTGTAAGGACTGCAGCAATGTGAGATGAAGAACATAGTACAGTTTTGTACCTACCATAAATGTAGATGTTCGAAGATCCACATTGCTGCAGTCCAACCTCCCTCCTTCCCTTCTGTAGTTAGAGGTGGTTGTGTGGGTTGGGTTGTACATATTGTGTATATTGTATATATTGTACATATAATTAGTGCAAGGGTGGTTGGGTGGTTGTTTGCTGTCTTTTGGTTTTGACCTTTATTTTTAGGGTCTTCTGACATCTGGGGCAAGAAAAGACTGAGGATATGACGTCGGTCATGCGCATTTGTACCCTGACGTTCTGATGTCAGTCAAATGCGCCTTGACCGACGTCAGCCTTATACTTTGATATTCGGGCCGACCGAGGACAGCGGACTACCCAAGTGTAAGGACTGCAGCAATGTGGATCTTCGAACATCTACATTTATGGTAGGTACAAAACTGTACTTTTTCCTGGCAAATCACTGGGTTGATATCAGTATTGTATTCACTAATGACACATATTTGAGTTTCAGACTTCAGATCCTTCAGAAAATGTATATTAAAACAAATCCTGTTACTCTAGCAGCTGTCTGAAAGTTTATAAGAGCAGTATTTAAAATGTCTCTGTACCCCCAGTTTGTAAAGCTTTGTACAGGTCTTTTGCATTAAGAGGTATGTGCAGAATTAAAACAAGGAATCTGTGAATATGTGTAGAAACAGTCAAGAATTGTTAACAAATTACTTTTACATGTCCACCAGGTAAGAGAAGTAGAATGTAGCTATAAGACCGTTGAAGTATACACTGTACAAACATACCACTGCCCAAACCAAGGCCATAGGGTATTGTAATATGTGTAGAGTAATGATTAGAGCAATGATCATTAAAGTTGTGAGTACTGCAAGGATATACAAGTTAATTGACATCCCCCCCCACCACCACCATATCTGCAACAATAATCTAAACAAATCAATGGGTATGTTTTACAATAAACCTACTGATCTGAAGTAGTTACCCACAGGTTGCTGATCAAATGAAGTTATCTAATCTGACCCGGCAGCTTTCCAAGCTAGAGATCCGAGCTCCTGGCTCCACCCCCTTACCCATAATACCCTGCTACCTCCTTCCAGTCCCCAGATCTCGTTTGCCGTGGCTTCTTGAAGCACAAGTGACTAGCTCCTGGTGTTTTTTTTACTCTATTTTTTTCTCTCAAAATTCTGTGTGTGTGTATTAGTCAATCCCTAGTTTATTAGTTTTAAATTGTTTCCTTTTTGTAGTCGGTTAATCTTAATTTTCCCTTCCCCTCTTTCCCTTATCTGTGTGTGAGGGTGGGTGTGTGTTAATTATCATGGCCGAAGGTCCTAAGGCTGTATTTTCTAAATACTGAGTGTGGTCATAAGCTGTCCCCAGCCGATGGCCACACTCAGTGCGTTATTTGCCTGGGGGTTGCTTATTTATCAGGCTGCCTGATTTGTGCTGCCTTCGACCCCCGGGCTTTGAGGGACAGGAGGACTAAGTTTCCTTGTGGGCCTTTTTCCCTCTGATTTTACTTCCCTCCTCCTCCCCTCTGTGGCACCAGCTGCGGCTGTTCAGCCTACCGTTCCTGCTCCCCTGGCCAGGACTCAAACTCCCATAGTGTCCCAGGGAGAGATGGACGTCAGGAAAAAAGACAAGCATAGAGAAAAGGAAAGGGACAGGGAGAGGCATAGGAGCCATAAGCGGCGGGCCGATTCGGATCCCTCTGCCCCGCCGGCTAATTTGCTCCTTTCTCCTTTGAAGGTCTCCGGGTCTTCCCCCTTTTGGCTCCGTTCTCCTCGTTTCTGTCTGGAGCCGGAGGAGAAGACCCAGTCACCTCCTAGGTCGTAGAGGTGGCCTTCCCGGCCAGCCTCAGCGGCCTCTTATAGGTCAACTTGGGAGCTTTTCAGATGCGAACATGGACCGGATGATGCATCGCTTACTCCAGGCCCAGATGCAGATGGGAGTGCTCTTGCCCCCCCCTTCCAGGTGGGGAGCTCGGCCCCTTTCTTTGCCCCTATTGCTCCTTCTCCGATCCATTATCAGGTTTCGGAGCTGGGGAGTCGGTGCCGTTAGTCATCGCTACTTTGGCTGTACCCTCGAGTTTGTCTGGTCCTTTTTTGGATCTGAGCTCTCGGGGCCGTCAGCCAAGCCTCTGATCTGGAGGGGTGAGTGTGTCTTCGGCTCCAATGCGGTCGGAGCACACCTCTCCTTTGTGTCCGATCACTTCAGCGCTGATCCACATGTCGTATCCGAGGGGGCTGCTATCTGATCCTAGGGAGAGCAGTTCACTCGGCCTTAGTTGTGGAGAGGGCCCTCTCGAGGGATTCGAGGCCCCTGGCTCGTGCTACGGATCCACCTGCCATTCCCTCTCAGACCGACCTGACTTCCATCATCCGGCCCCAGGGACAGCTTGCGCCTACGTCCCAGATGGTTCCCCTAGAGGAACAGGACCAAGTTGGTGAGCCCTCCTCGGACAGTCCCCCCCCGAGGAGGTTCCTCACAAACTAAAGTGTTAAAGGAGACACTTGGAATCCCCCTGAGTACCTCACGGAAGAGACTGACTTGGAGGAGGGGGAAGGTTCCCCCAGGTCACCCCCCCCCCCCCCAAAAGAGGTCTCCTTTGGAGACATCATGGAGATGCTGCACATTAGAGGGGTGTGGTCAGTCCAGAAGCCTTCCTCGGATGAGTATGTGTTTCTGGAGGCGTTTGACACAGGCCCACCTAGCTCTTGGGTGTCCCCTCCGGCCGACCCCTTGGTAGATCTCATAACTACCAGGGCATGGAAGGAGCCGATCCCCAGAAGACCTGATAAAATCCTCTGTCCCCCGACAGGATGGTGGTGGAGCAAAGGTTCCCCAGTAGATGCCATGGTGGCGACTGCCACCAAAAAGGAACTGGCTCAGGAAAGTTCCTCGTTGCATCCTCCCGACCAAGGAGTCTTTGACGATGGACCGCATTGGAAAGCGGATGTTGGCTTCAGCCACCTTCTCCATAAGGGAGCTGAACTACTTGGCACACGTGATTCGACTTCAGCAGGACCTAAACAGAGTACGTTGGGTCACCCTGGAGTCCATGTCGGCCGAGGACAAAAGAACCTTCTCGACATGAATGGCCACTCTAAAGTCGGTTTCTAGTACTTCTATGCGGCTTCTCTCCCATGCCATGGAGGGGGCGGCTAGAGCCAGCGGAGCAGGCATCACCTTGCGGCGCCATGCCTGGCTCCGCCTTTGCGATTTTGCGGAACCCTTCAAGGCGTCTTTCGCAAACTCTCCTTTTGATGGTTCTACCTTATTTGGCAAGACCGTCTACTCCAGAACGAGAAAGACGGGAAGACGTCTGCCGTCGGAATCAACTTCTCCGCTCCTCAGAGGTCCTTTTCCAGGAACCAGAGAGGACAAAAGATGTCGTTCTGGAAATCTCAACAATCCCATTTCTCTCTGGACCCTTTGTCCTTCAGAGGCAGGGGAGGACAAGGTGGACACCAGTCCAGAAGCAGAGGGGGGCCGAAGAATTTCTGGTCGAGGGAACCCTTTTCCGACCCGCGCAGCAACCCTGAGGGGTTCCCCGACTGCTCTTGTCTGGAGGCAGTCCGGGGGGGGGGGTGGGCATTTTTTGGAACACCTAACACATTGGGAGTCCATTACGACAGATCGCTGGGTGCTCCGAATAATATCCAGAGGTTACACTATTCCCTTCGTGAATCCTCCCCCTCAATTGGGGCACCTCCCCGATGTCCCACCCAATCAGAGGGAGGCGGCAGCTCTACAGATGAGATAAAAGAGCTGCTATGAAAAAGAGCCATCCAGCACGTCCCCATTAGGCAATTACTCCAGGTTCTTTTTGGTGCCAAAAAAGACGGTGGATTTAAGGCCAATTCTCGACCTGTCTACATTGAACCTGTCAGTTGCAAAGGAAAAATTCCGGATGGCCACCATTCAATCTATTCTCCCCCTCCTACAGGAGAATGACTGGATGTGCTCCATAGACCTCAAGGATGCGTACTATCACATTCTAATGAACAGGCGATCAGGAGGTTTCTCAGCTGTCGGTTAGGGGCCAGTCATTCAGTTCAGGGTACTCCCTTTCGGCCTCACCACGGGGCCCCCAGGGTGGTTACCAAGTGCATGGCAGTTGTAGTGGCCCACCTGAGGCTTCAGGGAATACAGGTCTTGCCTG